>NW_027251328.1:10000-53038 GCF_044704955.1 Pristiophorus japonicus
TACAGACAGAGAGAGAGAGAGAGTGTGTTGGGTACAGACAGACAGAGAGAGAGAGAGTGTGTGTTGGGTACAGACAGAGAGAGAGAGTGAGTGTGTGTTGGGTACAGACAGAGAGAGAGAGAGAGAGAGAGTGTGATGGGTACAGACAGAGAGAGAGAGAGAGTGTGTGTGTTGGGTACAGACAGAGAGAGAGAGAGAGAGTGAGTGTGTGTTGGGTACAGACAGACAGAGAGAGAGAGAGAGTGTGTGTGTGTTGGGTACAGACAGACAGAGAGAGAGAGTGAGTGTGTGTTGGGTACAGACAGAGAGAGAGAGAGAGTGAGTGTGTGTTGGGTACAGACAGAGAGAGAGAGAGTGAGTGTGTGTTGGGTACAGACAGACAGAGAGAGAGAGAGAGAGTGAGTGTGTGTTGGGTACAGACAGAGAGAGAGAGAGAGAGTGAGTGTGTGTTGGGTACAGAGACAGACAGAGAGAGAGAGAGAGTGTTGGGTACAGAGACAGACAGACAGAGAGAGAGAGAGTGAGTGTGTGTTGGGTACAGAGAGAGAGAGAGAGAGTGTGTGTGTTGGGTACAGACAGAGAGAGAGAGAGAGAGAGAGTGTGTGTTGGGTACAGACAGAGAGAGTGTTGGGTACAGACAGAGAGAGAGAGTGAGTGAGTGTTGGGTACAGAGAGAGAGAGAGAGAGAGAGAGAGTGTGTGTTGGGTACAGACAGAGAGAGAGAGAGAGAGAGAGTGAGTGTGTGTTGGGTACAGACAGACAGAGAGAGAGAGTGAGAGTGTGTTGGGTACAGACAGACAGACAGAGAGAGAGAGAGAGAGTGAGTGTGTGTTGGGTACAGACAGACAGAGAGAGAGAGAGTGAGTGAGTGTTGGGTACACAGAGAGAGAGAGAGAGAGTGTGTGTTGGGTACAGACAGACAGAGAGAGAGAGTGTGTTGGGTAGAGAGAGAGAGAGTGTGTGTTGGGTACAGACAGAGAGAGAGAGAGAGAGTGAGTGTGTGTTGGGTACAGACAGACAGAGAGAGAGAGAGAGTGAGTGTGTGTTGGGTACAGACAGAGAGAGAGAGAGAGTGAGAGAGTGTGTGTTGGGTACAGACAGACAGAGAGAGAGAGTGAGTGTGTGTTGGGTACAGACAGACAGAGAGAGAGTGTGTGTTGGGTACAGACAGACAGACAGAGAGAGAGAGAGAGAGAGTGAGTGTGTGTTGGGTACAGACAGACAGAGAGAGAGAGAGAGAGTGAGTGTGTGTTGGGTACAGACAGACAGAGAGAGAGAGAGAGTGAGTGTGTGTTGGGTACAGACAGAGAGAGAGAGAGTGTGTGTTGGGTACAGAAAGACAGAGAGAGAGAGAGAGTGTGTTGGGTACAGACAGACAGAGAGAGAGAGAGAGTGTGTGTTGGGTACAGACAGAGAGAGAGAGAGAGAGAGTGAGTGTGTGTTGGGTACAGACAGACAGAGAGAGAGAGTGTGTGTTGGGTACAGACAGACAGAGAGAGAGAGTGAGTGTGTGTTGGGTACAGACAGACAGAGAGATAGAGAGAGAGACTGTGTGTGTGTTGGGTACAGAAAGACAGAGAGAGAGAGTGTTGGGTACAGACAGAGAGAGAGAGAGAGTGTGTTGGGTACAGACAGACAGAGAGAGAGTGTGTGTTGGTTACAGACACAGAGAGAGAGAGAGAGAGAGTGTGTGTTGGGTACAGACAGAGAGAGAGAGAGAGAGAGAGTGTGTTGGGTACAGACAGACAGAGAGAGAGTGTGTGTTGGTTACAGACACAGAGAGAGAGAGAGAGAGAGAGTGTGTGTGTGTTGGGTACAGACAGAGAGAGAGAGAGAGAGTGTTGGGTACAGACAGAGAGAGAGAGAGAGTGTGTGTTGGGTACAGACAGAGAGAGAGAGAGAGAGAGAGAGAGTGTGTTGGGTACAGACAGAGAGAGAGAGAGAGAGAGAGAGAGAGTGTTGGGTACAGACAGAGAGAGAGAGAGAGAGTGTGTTGCGTACAGACAGAGAGAGAGAGAGAGAGAGAGAGTGTGTGTGTTGGGTACAGACAGAGAGAGAGTGTGTTGGGTACAGACAGAGAGAGAGAGAGAGAGAGAGTGTGTGTTGGGTACAGAGAGAGAGAGAGAGTGAGTGTGTGTTGGGTACAGACAGAGAGAGAGAGAGAGAGAGTGTGTGTTGGGTACAGACAGACAGAGAGAGAGAGTGAGTGTGTGTTGGGTACAGACAGAGAGAGAGAGAGAGAGTGTGTTAGGTACAGACAGACAGAGAGAGAGAGAGAGAGTGTGTTGGGTACAGACAGACAGAGAGAGAGAGAGAGAGAGAGAGAGCGTGTTGGGTACAGACAGAGAGAGAGAGAGAGAGAGAGAGTGTGTTGGGTACAGACACAGAGAGAGAGAGAGAGAGAGAGAGTGTGTGTGTTGGGTACAGACAGACAGAGAGAGAGAGTGAGTGTGTTTTGGGTACAGACAGAGAGAGAGAGAGAGAGTGAGTGTGTGTTGGGTACAGACAGACAGAGAGAGAGAGAGAGAGAGTGTGTTGGGTACAGACAGACAGACAGAGAGAGAGAGAGAGAGAGTGTGCGTTGGGTACAGACAGAGAGAGAGAGAGAGAGAGAGAGTGAGTGTGTGTTGGGTACAGACAGAGAGAGAGAGAGAGAGTGTGTTGGGTACAGACAGACAGACAGAGAGAGAGAGAGAGTGAGTGTGTGTTGGGTACAGACAGAGAGAGAGAGAGTGAGTGAGAGTGTGTTGGGTACAAAAAGACAGAGAGTGAGTGTGTTGGGTACAGACAGACAGAGAGAGAGAGAGAGAGAGAGAGAGTGTGTGTTGGGTACAGACAGACAGAGAGAGAGAGAGAGAGAGAGAGTGAGTGTGTGTTGGGTACAGAGAGAGAGAGAGAGTGAGTGTGTGTTGGGTACAGACAGAGAGAGAGAGTGTGTTGGGTACAGACAGACAGAGAGAGAGAGAGAGAGTGAGTGTGTGTTGGGTACAGACAGACAGACAGAGAGAGAGAGAGAGAGTGTGTATTGGGTACAGACAGAGAGAGAGTGTGTGTTGGGTACAGACAGAGAGAGAGAGAGAGTGAGTGTGTGTTGGGTACAGAATGACAGAGAGAGAGAGAGTGTTGGGTACAGACAGACAGAGAGAGAGAGAGAGAGAGAGAGAGTGTGTGTTGGGTACAGACAGACAGAGAGAGAGAGAGAGAGAGTGAGTGTGTGTTGGGTACAGAGAGAGAGAGAGAGTGAGTGTGTGTTGGGTACAGACAGAGAGAGAGAGAGAGAGTGTGTTGGGTACAGACAGACAGAGAGAGAGAGAGAGAGAGAGAGAGTGAGTGTGTGTTGGGTACAGACAGACAGACAGAGAGAGAGAGAGAGAGAGAGTGTGTATTGGGTACAGACAGAGAGAGAGAGAGTGAGTGTGTGTTGGGTACAGAATGACAGAGAGAGAGAGTGAGTGTGTGTTGGGTACAGAATGACAGAGAGAGAGAGAGTGTTGGGTACAGACAGAGAGAGAGAGAGAGAGAGAGAGAGAGTGTGTGTTGGGTACAGACAGACAGAGAGAGAGAGAGAGAGAGAGTGTGTGTTGGGTACAGACAGACAGAGAGAGAGAGTGAGTGTGTGTTGGGTACAGACAGACAGACAGAGAGAGAGAGAGAGAGTGTGTGTGTTGGGTACAGAGAGAGAGAGAGTGAGTGTGTGTTGGGTACAGACAGAGAGAGAGAGAGAGAGTGTGTTGGGTACAGACAGACAGAGAGAGAGAGAGAGAGAGAGAGTGAGTGTGTGTTGGGTACAGACAGACAGACAGAGAGAGAGAGAGAGAGTGTGTATTGGGTACAGACAGAGAGAGAGTGTGTGTTGGGTACAGACAGAGAGAGAGAGAGAGAGAGAGTGAGTGTGTGTTGGGTACAGAATGACAGAGAGAGAGAGAGTGTTGGGTACAGACAGAGAGAGAGAGAGAGAGAGAGAGAGAGTGTGTTGGGTACAGACAGACAGAGAGAGAGAGAGAGAGAGAGAGAGTGTGTTGGGTACAGACAGAGAGAGAGAGAGAGAGAGAGAGAAAGAGAGAGTGAGTGTGTGTTGGGTACAGACAGACAGAGAGAGAGAGAGAGAGAGTGAGTGTGTGTTGGGTACAGACAGACAGAGAGAGAGAGAGAGAGAGTGTGTTGGGTACAGACAGAGAGAGAGAGAGAGTGTTGGGTACAGACAGAGAGAGAGAGAGAGAGAGAGAGTGTGTGTTGGGTACAGACAGACAGAGAGAGAGAGAGAGAGAGTGAGTGAGTGTGTGTTGGGTACAGACAGAGAGAGAGAGAGAGTGTGTGTTGGGTACAGAGAGAGAGAGAGTGAGTGTGTGTTGGGTACAGACAGAGAGAGAGAGAGAGAGAGAGTGTGTGTTGGGTACAGAGAGAGAGAGAGAGAGTGTGTGTTGGGTACAGACAGAGAGAGAGAGAGAGAGAGAGAGAGTGAGTGTGTGTTGGGTACAGACAGAGAGAGAGAGAGAGAGAGTGTGTTGGGTACATACAGAGAGAGAGAGAGAGAGAGTGAGTGTGTGTTGGGTACAGACAGACAGAGAGAGAGAGAGTGAGTGTGTTGGGTACAGACAGAGAGAGAGAGAGAGAGTGAGTGTGTGTTGGGTACAGACAGAGAGAGAGTGAGTGTGTGTTGGGTACAGACAGAGAGAGAGAGAGAGTGAGTGTGTGTTGGGTACAGACAGAGAGAGAGAGAGAGTGTGTGTTGGGTACAGACAGAGAGAGAGAGAGTGAGTGTGTGTTGGGTACAGACAGAGAGAGAGAGAGTGTGTGTTGGGTACAGACAGAGAGAGAGAGAGAGTGAGTGTGTGTTGGGTACAGACAGACAGAGAGAGAGAGAGAGTGTGTGTTGGGTACAGACAGAGAGAGAGAGAGAGAGAGAGTGAGTGTGTGTTGGGTACAGACAGACACAAACAGAGAGAGAGAGAGAGAGAGAGTGTGTTGGGTACATACAGACAGAGAGAGAGAGAGAGTGAGTGTGTGTTGGGTACAGACAGAGAGAGAGAGAGAGAGAGTGAATGTGTTGGGTACAGACAGACAGAGAGAGAGAGAGAGTGAGTGTGTTGGGTACAGACAGAGAGAGAGTGTGTGTTGGGTACAGACAGACAGAGAGAGAGAGAGAGAGAGAGTGTGTTGGGTACAGACAGACAGAGAGAGAGAGAGAGTGAGTGAGTGTTGGGTACAGAGAGAGAGAGAGAGAGAGTGTGTGTTGGGTACAGACAGACAGAGAGAGAGAGAGTGTGTTGGGTAGAGAGAGAGAGAGAGAGTGTGTGTTGGGTACAGACAGAGAGAGAGAGAGAGAGTGAGTGTGTGTTGGGTACAGACAGACAGAGAGAGAGAGAGAGAGTGAGTGTGTGTTGGGTACAGACAGAGAGAGAGAGAGAGAGAGAGAGAGTGTGTGTTAGGTACAGACAGACAGAGAGAGAGAGTGAGTGTGTGTTGGGTACAGACAGACAGAGAGAGAGAGAGAGAGAGAGAGTGTGTGTTGGGTACAGACAGACAGAGAGAGAGAGAGAGAGTGAGTGTGTGTTGGGTACAGACAGACAGAGAGAGAGAGAGAGAGAGAGTGAGTGTGTGTTGGGTACAGACAGAGAGAGAGAGAGTGTGTGTTGGGTACAGAAAGACAGAGAGAGAGAGAGAGTGTGTTGGGTACAGACAGACAGACAGAGAGAGAGAGAGAGAGAGTGTGTGTTGGGTACAGACAGAGAGAGAGAGAGAGAGTGAGTGTGTGTTGGGTACAGACAGACAGAGAGAGAGAGAGAGAGTGTGTGTGTGTTGGGTACAGACAGAGAGAGAGAGAGAGAGAGAGAGTGTGTGTTAGGTACAGACAGACAGAGAGAGAGAGAGAGAGAGAGTGAGTGTGTGTTGGGTACAGACAGAGAGAGAGAGAGAGAGAGAGTGAGTGTGTGTTGGGTACAGACAGACAGAGAGAGAGAGAGAGAGAGTGTGTGTTGGGTACAGACAGACAGAGAGAGAGAGAGAGAGAGAGAGTGAGTGTGTGTTGGGTACAGACAGACAGAGAGAGAGAGAGAGAGAGAGTGAGTGTGTGTTGGGTACAGACAGAGAGAGAGAGAGAGTGTGTGTTGGGTACAGAAAGACAGAGAGAGAGAGAGAGTGTGTTGGGTACAGACAGACAGAGAGAGAGAGAGAGTGTGTGTTGGGTACAGACAGAGAGAGAGAGAGAGAGTGAGTGTGTGTTGGGTACAGACAGACAGAGAGAGAGAGTGTGTGTTGGGTACAGACAGACAGAGAGAGAGAGAGAGAGAGAGAGAGAGAGAGTGTGTGTGTTGGGTACAGACAGACAGAGAGATAGAGAGAGAGTGTGTGTGTGTTGGGTACAGAAAGACAGAGAGAGTGTGTGTTGGGTACAGACAGAGAGAGAGAGAGAGAGAGAGAGAGTGTGTGTTGGGTACAGACAGAGAGAGAGAGAGAGAGTGTGTGTTGGGTACAGACAGAGAGAGAGAGAGAGAGAGAGAGAGAGAGTGTGTTGGGTACAGACAGACAGAGAGAGAGTGTGTGTTGGTTACAGACACAGAGAGAGAGAGAGAGAGAGTGTGTGTGTGTTGGGTACAGACAGAGAGAGAGAGAGAGAGAGAGAGTGTTGGGTACAGACAGAGAGAGAGAGAGAGAGAGAGAGTGTGTTGGGTACAGACAGAGAGAGAGAGAGAGAGAGAGTGTATTGGGTACAGACAGAGAGAGAGAGAGAGAGAGAGAGTGTGTTGGGTACAGACAGAGAGAGAGAGAGAGTGTGTTGCGTACAGACAGAGAGAGAGAGAGTGTGTGTGTTGGGTACAGACAGAGAGAGAGAGAGTGTGTTGGGTACAGACAGAGAGAGAGAGAGAGAGAGAGAGTGTTGGGTACAGACAGAGAGACAGAGTGTGTGTTGGGTACAGAGAGAGAGAGAGAGTGAGTGTGTGTTGGGTACAGACAGAGAGAGAGAGTGTGTGTTGGGTACAGACAGACAGAGAGAGAGAGTGAGTGTGTGTTGGGTACAGACAGACAGAGAGAGAGAGAGTGTGTTAGGTACAGACAGACAGAGAGAGAGAGAGAGAGAGAGAGAGTGTGTTGGGTACAGACAGACAGAGAGAGAGAGAGAGAGCGTGTTGGGTACAGACAGAGAGAGAGAGAGAGTGTGTTGGGTACAGACACAGAGAGAGAGAGAGAGAGAGTGTGTGTTGGGTACAGACAGACAGAGAGAGAGAGTGAGTGTGTTTTGGGTACAGACAGAGAGAGAGAGAGAGAGAGTGAGTGTGTGTTGGGTACAGACAGAGAGAGAGAGAGAGTGTGTGTTGGGTACAGACAGACAGAGAGAGAGAGAGAGAGAGTGTGTGTTGGGTTCAGACAGACAGACAGAGAGAGAGAGAGAGAGTGTGTTGGGTACAGACAGACAGACAGAGAGAGAGAGAGAGTGTGCGTTGGGTACAGACAGAGAGAGAGAGAGAGAGAGAGAGAGTGTGTGTGTGTTGGGTACAGACAGAGAGAGAGAGAGAGAGAGAGTGTGTTGGGTACAGACAGACAGAGAGAGAGAGTGAGTGTGTGTGTGTTGGGTACAGACAGAGAGAGAGAGAGAGAGAGAGTGAGAGTGTGTTGGGTACAAAAAGACAGAGAGTGAGTGTGTTGGGTACAGACAGAGAGAGAGAGAGAGAGAGAGAGAGAGAGTGTGTGTTGGGTACAGACAGACAGACAGAGAGAGAGAGAGAGAGAGTGAGTGTGTGTTGGGTACAGACAGACAGAGAGAGAGAGAGAGAGAGAGAGAGAGAGAGAGTGTGTGTTGGGTACAGACAGACAGAGAGAGAGAGAGAGAGTGAGTGTGTGTTGGGTACAGACAGACAGACAGACAGAGAGAGAGAGAGAGAATGTGCAGGGTACAGAGAGAGAGAATGTGCAGGTTACAGAGAGAGAGAGAGAGAATGTGTTGGTTACAGAGAGAGAATGTGTTGATTGCAGAGAGAGAGAATGTGTTGGTTACAGAGAGAGAGAGAGAGAATGTGTTGGTTACAGAGAGAGGGAGAGAATGTGTTGGTTATAGAGAGAGAGAGAGAGAATGTTGGTTACAGAGAGAGAGAATGTTGGTTACAGAGAGAGAGAGAGAATGTGTTGGGTACAGAGAGAGAGAGAGAATGTGTTGGGTACAGCGAGAGAGAGAATGTGTTGGGTACAGAGAGAGAGAGAATGTGTTGGGTACAGAGAGAGAGAGAATGTGTTGGGTACAGAGAGAGAGAGAATGTGCTGGGCACAGAGAGAGAATGTGCTGGGCACAGAGAGAGAATGTGCTGGGCACAGAGAGAATGTGCGGGCACAGAGAGAGAGAGAATGTGCTGGGCACAGAGAGAGAGAGAGAATGTGTTGGGTATAGCGAGAGAGAGAATGTGTTGGGTACAGAGAGAGAGAGAATGTGTTGGGTACAGAGAGAGAGAGAATGTGTTGGGTACAGAGAGAGAGAGAATGTGTTGGGTACAGAGAGAGAGAGAATGTGCTGGGCACAGAGAGAGAATGCTGGGCACAGAGAGAATGTGCTGGGCACAGAGAGAGAGAGAATGTGCTGGGCACAGAGAGAGAGAATGTGCTGGGCACAGAGAGAGAGAGAATGTGCTGGGCACAGAGAGAGAATGTGCTGGGCACAGAGAGAGAGAGAATGTGCTGGGCACAGAGAGAGAGAGAGAATGTGCTGGGCACAGAGAGAGAGAGATAATGTGTTGGCGCAGAGAGAGAGAGAGATAATGTGCTGGGTACAGTGAGAGAGAGAATGTGCTGGGGAGAGAGAGAGAGAAAATGTGTTGGGTACAGAGAGAGGGAGAATGTGTTGGGTACAGAGAGAGAGAGAATGTGCTGGGCAGAGAGAGAGAGAATGTGCTGGGCACAGAGAGAGAGAGAATGTGCTGGGCACAGAGAGAGAGAGAGAATGTGTTGGCGCAGAGAGAGAGAGAGAGATAATGTGCTGGGTACAGTGAGAGAGAGAATGTGCTGGGGAGAGAGAGAGAGAAAATGTGCTGGGTACAGAGAGAGGGAGAATGTGCTGGGTACAGAGAGAGGGAATGTGTTGGGTACAGAGAGAGAGAATGTGTTGGGTAGAGAGACAGAGAGGGAATGTGCTGGGCACAGAGACAGAGAGAGAATGTGCTGGGCACAGAGAGAGAGAGAATGTGCTGGGCACAGAGAGAGAGAGAATGTGCTGGGCACAGAGAGAGAGAGAATGTGCTGGGCACAGAGAGAGAGAGAATGTGCTGGGCACAGAGAGAGAGAGAATGTGCTGGGCACAGAGAGAGAGAGAATGTGCTGGGCACAGAGAGAGAGAGAATGTGTTGGCGCAGAGAGAGAGAGAGATAATGTGCTGGGTACAGTGAGAGAGAGAATGTGCTGGGGAGAGAGAGAGAGAAAATGTGCTGGGTACAGAGAGAGGGAGAATGTGCTGGGTACAGAGAGAGAGAATGTGTTGGGTACAGAGAGAGAGAATGTGTTGGGTAGAGAGACAGAGAGGGAATGTGCTGGGTAGAGAGACAGAGAGAGAATGTGCTGGGCACAGAGAGAGAATGTGCTGGGCACAGAGAGAGAATGTGCTGGGCACAGAGAGAGAGAGAATGTGCTGGGCACAGAGAGAGAGAGAATGTGCTGGGCACAGAGAGAGAGAGAATGTGCTGGGCACAGAGAGAGAGAGAATGTGCTGGGCACAGAGAGAGAGAGAATGTGCTGGGCACAGAGAGAGAGAGAATGTGTTGGCGCAGAGAGAGAGAGAGATAATGTGCTGGGTACAGTGAGAGAGAGAATGTGCTGGGGAGAGAGAGAGAGAAAATGTGCTGGGTACAGAGAGAGGGAGAATGTGCTGGGTACAGAGAGAGAGAATGTGTTGGGTACAGAGAGAGAGAATGTGTTGGGTAGAGAGACAGAGAGGGAATGTGCTGGGTAGAGAGACAGAGAGAGAATGTGCTGGGCACAGAGAGAGAATGTGCTGGGCACAGAGAGAGAATGTGCTGGGCACAGAGAGAGAGAGAATGTGCTGGGCACAGAGAGAGAGAGAATGTGCTGGGCACAGAGAGAGAGAGAATGTGCTGGGCACAGAGAGAGAGAGAATGTGCTGGGCACAGAGAGAGAGAGAATGTGCTGCGTACAGAGAGAGAGAGAGAGAGAGAGAATGTGTTGGGTACAGAGAGAGAGAATGTGTTGGGTACAGAGAGAGAGAGAATGTGTTGGCTGCAGAGAGAGAGAGAGAGAGAGAGAGAGATAATGTGCTGGGTACAGTGAGAGAGAGAAAATGTGTTGGGTACAGAGAGAGGGAGAATGTGTTGGGTACAGAGAGAGAGAGAATGTGCTGGGTACAGAGAGAGAGAGAGAGAATGTGCTGCGTACAGAGAGAGAGAGATTGTGTTGGGTACAGAGAGAGAGAGAATGTGTTGGGTACAGAGAGAGAGAGAATGTGTTGGGTACAGAGAGAGAGAGAATGTGTTGGGTACAGAGAGAGAGAGAATGTGTTGGGTACAGAGAGAGAGAGATTGTGTTGGGTACAGAGAGAGAATGTGTTGGGTAGAGAGAAAGAGAGAAAGAGAATGTGAATGTGTTGGGTACAGAGGGAGAGAGGGAATGTGTTGATAGAGAGAGAGAGAATGTGTTGATAGAGAGAGAGAGAATGTGTTGGGTAGAGAGAAAGAGTGAATGAGAATGTGAATGTGTTTGGTATAGAGGGAGAGAGGGAATGTGTTGGGTAGAGAGAGAGAGAAGGTGTTGGGCGGAGAGAGAGAATGTGTTGGGCGGAGAGAGAGAATGTGTTGGGCAGAGAGAGAGAATGTGTTGGGCAGAGAGAGAGAGAGAGAGAATGTGTTGGGTAGAGAGAGAGAGAATGTGTTGGGTAGAGAGAGAGAGAGAATGTGTTGGGTAGCGAGAGAGAGAGAGAATGTGTTGGGTAGAGAGAGAGAGAGAGAGAGAATGAGAATGTGAATGTGTTGGGTACAGAGGGAGAGAGGGAATGTGCTGGGTAGAGAGAGAGAGAGAGAGAATGTGTTGGGCGGAGAGAGAGAATGTGTTGGGCGAAGAGAGAGAATGTGTTGATTGCAGAGAGAGAGAGAGAGAATGTGTTGGTTACAGAGAGAGAGAGAGAATGTGTGGTTACAGAGAGAGAGAGAGAGAGAGAGAGAATGTGTTGGTTATAGAGAGAGAGAGAATGTTGGTTACAGAGGGAGAGAGAGAATGTGTTGGTTACAGAGAGAGAGAGAGAGAATGTGTTGGGTACAGAGAGAGAGAGAGAATGTGTTGGGTACAGAGAGAGAGAGAGAATGTGTTGGGTACAGAGAGAGAGAAAATGTGTTGGGTACAGAGAGAGAGAAAATGTGTTGGGTACAGAGAGAGAGAGAATGTGTTGGGTAGAGAGAGAGAGAGAGAGAGAGAGAGAGAGAGAGAATGTGAATGTGTTGGGTACAGAGGGAGAGAGGGAATGTGCTGGGTAGAGAGAGAGAGAGAGAGAATGTGTTGGGCGGAGAGAGAGAATGTGTTGGGCGAAGAGAGAGAATGTGTTGATTGCAGAGAGAGAGAGAGAGAATGTGTTGGTTACAGAGAGAGAGAGAGAATGTGTTGGTTACAGAGAGAGAGAGAGAGAGAATGTGTTGGTTACAGAGAGAGAGAGAGAGAGAATGTGTTGGTTATAGAGAGAGAGAGAATGTTGGTTACAGAGGGAGAGAGAGAATGTGTTGGTTACAGAGAGAGAGAGAGAGAATGTGTTGGGTACAGAGAGAGAGAGAGAATGTGTTGGGTACAGAGAGAGAGAGAAAATGTGTTGGGTACAGAGAGAGAGAAAATGTGTTGGGTACAGAGAGAGAGAGAATGTGTTGGGTACAGAGAGAGAGAGAATGTGTTGGGTACAGAGAGAGAGAGAGAATGTGTTGGGTACAGAGAGAGAGAGAATGTGTTGGGTACAGAGAGAGAGAGAATGTACTGGGCACAGAAGGGCACAGAGAGAATGTGCTGGGCACAGAGAGAATGTGTTGGGCACAGAGAGAGAGAGAATGTGTTGGGCACAGAGAGAGAGAGAATGTGCTGGGCACAGAGAGAGAGAGAATGTGTTGGCGCAGAGAGAGAGAGATATAATGTGCTGGGTATAGTGAGAGAGATAATGTGCTGGGTACAGTGAGAGAGAGAATGTGCTGGGTACAGAGAGGGAGAATGTGTTGGGTACAGAGAGAGAGAATGTGCTGGGTACAGAGAGAGAGAGGGAATGTGTTGGGCACAGAGAGAGAGAGAATGTGTTGGCTGCAGAGAGAGAGAGAGATAATGTGCTGGGTACAGTGAGAGAGAGAGAATGTGCTGGGTACAGAGAGAGGGAGAATGTGCTGCGTACAGAGAGAGAGAGAATGTGTTGGGTACACAGAGAGAGAGAATGTGTTGGGTACAGAGAGAGAGAGAATGTGTTGGGTACAGAGAGAGAGAGAATGTGTTGGGTACAGAGAGAGAGAGAATGTGTTGGGTACAGAGAGAGAATGTGTTGGGTAGAGAGAAAGAGAGAAAGAGAGAAAGAGAGAAAGAGAGAAAGAGAGAAAGAGAGAAAGAGAGAATGTGAATGTGTTGGGTACAGAGGGAGAGAGAGAATGTGTTGATAGAGAGAGAGGGAATGTGTTGATAGAGAGAGAGAGAATGTGTTGATAGAGAGAGAGAGAATGTGTTGATAGAGAGAGAGAGAATGTGTTGGGTAGAGAGAAAGAGAGAATGAGAATGTGAATGTGTTGGGTATAGAGGGAGAGAGGGAATGTGCTGGGGAGAGAGACATAGAGGGAATGTGCTGGGTAGAGAGACAGAGAGAGAATGTGCTGGGCACAGAGAGAGAGAGAATGTGCTGGGCACAGAGAGAGAGAGAATGTGCTGGGCACAGAGAGAGAGAGAATGTGCTGGGCACAGAGAGAGAGAGAATGTGCTGGGCACAGAGAGAGAGAGAATGTGCTGGGCACAGAGAGAGAGAGAATGTGTTGGCTGCAGAGAGAGAGAGAGAGAGAGAGAGAGAGATAATGTGCTGGGTATAGTGAGAGAGAGAGAGATAATGTGCTGGGTACAGTGAGAGAGAGAGAATGTGTTGGGTACAGAGAGAGAGAAAATGTGTTGGGTACAGAGAGAGGGAGAATGTGTTGGGTACAGAGAGAGAGAGAATGTGCTGGGTACAGAGAGAGAGAGAGAGAGAATGTGTTTGGTACAGAGAGAGAGAGAATGTGTTTGGTACAGAGAGAGAGAGAATGTGTTTGGTACAGAGAGAGAGAGAATGTGTTTGGTACAGAGAGAGAGAGAATGTGTTTGGTACAGAGAGAGAGAGAATGTGTTTGGTACAGAGAGAGAGAGAATGTGTTTGGTACAGAGAGAGAGAGAATGTGTTTGGTACAGAGAGAGAGAGAATGTGTTTGGTACAGAGAGAGAGAGAATGTGTTTGGTACAGAGAGAGAGAGAATGTGTTTGGTACAGAGAGAGAGAGAATGTGTTTGGTACAGAGAGAGAGAGAATGTGTTTGGTACAGAGAGAGAGAATGTGTTGGGCGGAGAGAGAGAATGTGTTGGGTAGAGAGAGAGAGAGAGAGAGAGAGAGAGAAAGAGAGAAAGAGAATGTGAATGTGTTGGGTACAGAGGGAGAGAGAGAATGTGTTGATAGAGAGAGAGAGAATGTGTTGATAGAGAGAGAGAGAATGTGTTGATAGAGAGAGAGAGAATGTGTTGATAGAGAGAGAGAGAGAATGTGTTGATAGAGAGAGAGAGAATGTGTTGGGTAGAGAGAAAGAGAGAATGAGAATGTGAATGTGTTGGGTATAGAGGGAGAGAGGGAATGTGCTGGGGAGAGAGACATAGAGGGAATGTGCTGGGTAGAGAGACAGAGAGAGAATGTGCTGGGCACAGAGAGAGAGCGAATGTGCTGGGCACAGAGAGAGAGAGAATGTGCTGGGCACAGAGAGAGAGAGAATGTGCTGGGCACAGAGAGAGAGAGAATGTGCTGGGCACAGAGAGAGAGAGAATGTGTTGGCTGCAGAGAGAGAGAGAGAGATAATGTGCTGGGTATAGTGAGAGAGAGAGAGAGAGATAATGTGCTGGGTACAGTGAGAGAGAGAGAATGTGTTGGGTACAGAGAGAGAGAAAATGTGTTGGGTACAGAGAGAGGGAGAATGTGTTGGGTACAGAGAGAGAGAGAATGTGCTGGGTACAGAGAGAGAGAGAATGTGTTTGGTACAGAGAGAGAGAGAATGTGTTTGGTACAGAGAGAGAGAGAATGTGTTTGGTACAGAGAGAGAGAGAATGTGTTTGGTACAGAGAGAGAGAGAATGTGTTTGGTACAGAGAGAGAGAGAATGTGTTTGGTACAGAGAGAGAGAGAATGTGTTTGGTACAGAGAGAGAGAGAATGTGTTTGGTACAGAGAGAGAGAGAATGTGTTTGGTACAGAGAGAGAGAGAATGTGTTTGGTACAGAGAGAGAGAGAATGTGTTTGGTACAGAGAGAGAGAGAATGTGTTTGGTACAGAGAGAGAGAGAATGTGTTTGGTACAGAGAGAGAGAGAATGTGTTTGGTACAGAGAGAGAGAGAATGTGTTTGGTACAGAGAGAGAGAGAATGTGTTTGGTACAGAGAGAGAGAGAATGTGTTTGGTACAGAGAGAGAGAGAATGTGTTTGGTACAGAGAGAGAGAGAATGTGTTTGGTACAGAGAGAGAGAGAATGTGTTTGGTACAGAGAGAGAGAGAATGTGTTTGGTACAGAGAGAGAGAGAGAGAATGTGTTTGGTACAGAGAGAGAGAGAATGTGTTTGGTACAGAGAGAGAGAGAATGTGTTTGGTACAGAGAGAGAGAGAATGTGTTTGGTACAGAGAGAGAGAGAATGTGTTTGGTACAGAGAGAGAGAGAGAGAATGTGTTTGGTACAGAGAGAGAGAGAATGTGTTGGGTACAGAGAGAGAGAATGTGTTGGGTACAGAGAGAGAATGTGTTGGGTAGAGAGAAAGAGAGAAAGAGAATGTGAATGTGTTGGGTATAGAGGGAGAGAGGGAATGTGTTGATAGAGAGAGAGAGAATGTGTTGATAGAGAGAGAGAGAATGTGTTGGGCGGAGAGAGAGAATGTGTTGGGCGGAGAGAGAGAATGTGTTGGGCGGAGCGAGAGAATGTGTTGGGCGGAGAGAGAGAATGTGTTGGGCGGAGAGAGAGAGAGAATGTGTTGGGTAGAGAGAGAGAGAGAGAATGTGTTGGGTAGAGAGAGAGAGAGAATGTGTTGGGTAGAGAGAGAGAGAGAATGTGTTGGGTAGCGAGAGAGAGAGAGAGAATGTGTTGGGTAGAGAGAGAGAGAGAATGAGAATGTGAATGTGTTGGGTACAGAGGGAGAGAGGGAATGTGCTGGGTAGAGAGAGAGAGAGAATGTGTTGGGCGAAGAGAGAGAATGTGTTGGGCAGAGAGAGAGAATGTGTTGGGTACAGAGAGAGAGAGAGAGAATGTGTTGGGTACAGAGAGAGAGAGAGAGAATGTGTTGGGTACAGAGAGAGAGAGAGAGAATGTGTTGGGTACAGAGAGAGAGAGAATGTGTTGGGTACAGAGAGAGAGAATGTGCTGGGCACAGAGAGAGAGAGAATGTGCTGGGCACAGAGAGAGAGAGAATGTGCTGGGCACAGAGAGAGAGAGAATGTGCTGGGCACAGAGAGAGAGAGAATGTGCTGGGCACAGAGAGAGAGAGAATGTGCTGGGCACAGAGAGAGAGAGAATGTGTTGGCTGCAGAGAGAGAGAGAGAGAGAGAGAGAGAGAGAGATAATGTGCTGGGTATAGTGAGAGAGAGAGAGATAATGTGCTGGGTACAGTGAGAGAGAGAGAATGTGTTGGGTACAGAGAGAGAGAAAATGTGTTGGGTACAGAGAGAGGGAGAATGTGTTGGGTACAGAAAGAGAGAGAATGTGCTGGGTACAGAGAGAGAGAGAGAGAGAATGTGTTTGGTACAGAGAGAGAGAGAATGTGTTTGGTACAGAGAGAGAGAGAATGTGTTTGGTACAGAGAGAGAGAGAATGTGTTTGGTACAGAGAGAGAGAGAATGTGTTTGGTACAGAGAGAGAGAGAATGTGTTTGGTACAGAGAGAGAGAGAATGTGTTTGGTACAGAGAGAGAGAGAATGTGTTTGGTACAGAGAGAGAGAGAATGTGTTTGGTACAGAGAGAGAGAGAATGTGTTTGGTACAGAGAGAGAGAGAATGTGTTTGGTACAGAGAGAGAGAGAATGTGTTTGGTACAGAGAGAGAGAGAATGTGTTTGGTACAGAGAGAGAGAGAATGTGTTTGGTACAGAGAGAGAGAGAATGTGTTTGGTACAGAGAGAGAGAGAATGTGTTTGGTACAGAGAGAGAGAGAATGTGTTTGGTACAGAGAGAGAGAGAATGTGTTGATAGAGAGAGAGAGAATGTGTTGGGCGGAGAGAGAGAATGTGTTGGGTAGAGAGAGAGAGAAAGAGAGAAAGAGAGAAAGAGAGAAAGAGAATGTGAATGTGTTGGGTACAGAGGGAGAGAGAGAATGTGTTGATAGAGAGAGAGAGAATGTGTTGATAGAGAGAGAGAGAATGTGTTGATAGAGAGAGAGAGAGAATGTGTTGATAGAGAGAGAGAGAATGTGTTGGGTAGAGAGAAAGAGAGAATGAGAATGTGAATGTGTTGGGTATAGAGGGAGAGAGGGAATGTGCTGGGTAGAGAGACAGAGAGAGAGAGAATGTGCTGGGCACAGAGAGAGAGAGAATGTGCTGGGCACAGAGAGAGAGAGAATGTGCTGGGCACAGAGAGAGAGAGAATGTGCTGGGCACAGAGAGAGATAGAATGTGCTGGGCACAGAGAGAGAGAGAATGTGTTGGCTGCAGAGAGAGAGAGAGAGAGAGAGAGATAATGTGCTGGGTATAGTGAGAGAGAGAGAGAGAGATAATGTGCTGGGTACAGTGAGAGAGAGAGAATGTGTTGGGTACAGAGAGAGAGAAAATGTGTTGGGTACAGAGAGAGGGAGAATGTGTTGGGTACAGAGAGAGAGAGAATGTGCTGGGTACAGAGAGAGAGAGAGAGAGAATGTGTTTGGTACAGAGAGAGAGAGAATGTGTTTGGTACAGAGAGAGAGAGAATGTGTTTGGTACAGAGAGAGAGAGAATGTGTTTGGTACAGAGAGAGAGAGAATGTGTTTGGTACAGAGAGAGAGAGAATGTGCTGGGTACAGAGAGAGAGAGAATGTGTTTGGTACAGAGAGAGAGAGAATGTGTTTGGTACAGAGAGAGAGAGAATGTGTTTGGTACAGAGAGAGAGAGAATGTGTTTGGTACAGAGAGAGAGAGAATGTGTTTGGTACAGAGAGAGAGAGAATGTGTTTGGTACAGAGAGAGAGAGAATGTGTTTGGTACAGAGAGAGAGAGAATGTGTTTGGTACAGAGAGAGAGAGAATGTGTTTGGTACAGAGAGAGAGAGAATGTGTTTGGTACAGAGAGAGAGAGAATGTGTTTGGTACAGAGAGAGAGAGAATGTGTTTGGTACAGAGAGAGAGAGAATGTGTTTGGTACAGAGAGAGAGAGAATGTGTTTGGTACAGAGAGAGAGAGAATGTGTTTGGTACAGAGAGAGAGAGAATGTGTTTGGTACAGAGAGAGAGAGAATGTGTTTGGTACAGAGAGAGAGAGAATGTGTTTGGTACAGAGAGAGAGAGAATGTGTTTGGTACAGAGAGAGAGAGAATGTGTTTGGTACAGAGAGAGAGAGAGAGAATGTGTTTGGTACAGAGAGAGAGAGAATGTGTTTGGTACAGAGAGAGAGAGAGAGAATGTGTTTGGTACAGAGAGAGAGAGAATGTGTTGGGTACAGAGAGAGAGAATGTGTTGGGTACAGAGAGAGAATGTGTTTGGTACAGAGAGAGAGAGAGAGAATGTGTTTGGTACAGAGAGAGAGAGAGAGAATGTGTTTGGTACAGAGAGAGAGAGAATGTGTTGGGTACAGAGAGAGAGAATGTGTTGGGTACAGAGAGAGAATGTGTTGGGTAGAGAGAAAGAGAGAAAGAGAATGTGAATGTGTTGGATATAGAGGGAGAGAGGGAATGTGTTGATAGAGAGAGAGAGAATGTGTTGATAGAGAGAGAGAGAATGTGTTGGGCGGAGAGAGAGAATGTGTTGGGCGGAGAGAGAGAATGTGTTGGGCGGAGAGAGAGAATGTGTTGGGCGGAGAGAGAGAATGTGTTGGGCGGAGAGAGAGAGAGAATGTGTTGGGTAGAGAGAGAGAGAGAGAATGTGTTGGGTAGAGAGAGAGAGAGAATGTGTTGGGTAGAGAGAGAGAGAGAATGTGTTGGGTAGCGAGAGAGAGAGAGAGAATGTGTTGGGTAGAGAGAGAGAGAGAATGAGAATGTGAATGTGTTGGGTACAGAGGGAGAGAGGGAATGTGCTGGGTAGAGAGAGAGAGAGAATGTGTTGGGCGAAGAGAGAGAATGTGTTGGGCAGAGAGAGAGAATGTGTTGGGTACAGAGAGAGAGAGAGAGAGAATGTGTTGGGTACAGAGAGAGAGAGAGAGAATGTGTTGGGTACAGAGAGAGAGAGAATGTGTTGGGTACAGAGAGAGAATGTGCTGGGCACAGAGAGAGAGAGAGAATGTGTTGGGTACAGAGAGAGAGAGAGAATGTGTTGGGTACAGAAAGAGAGAGAATGTGCTGGGTACAGAGAGAGAGAGAGAGAGAGAATGTGTTGGGTACAGAGAGAGAGGGAGAATGTGTTGGGTACAGAGAGAGAGAGAGAGAGAGAGAGGGAGCGAATGTGCCGGGCACAGAGGGAGAGAATGTGCCGGGCACAGAGGGAGAGAATGTGCCGGGCACAGAGGGAGAGAATGTGCCGGGCACAGAGGGAGAGAATGTGCCGGGCACAGAGGGAGAGAATGTGCCGGGCACAGAGGGAGAGAATGTGCCGGGCACAGAGGGAGAGAATGTGCCGGGCACAGAGGGAGAGAATGTGCCGGGCACAGAGGGAGATGGAGAATGTGTTGGGTACAGAGAGAGAGAGAGAGCGCGAGAGAATGTGCCGGGCACAGAGCGAGAGAATGTGTCGGGAACACAGAGAGAGCGAGAGAATGTGTCGGGAACACAGAGAGAGCGAGAGAATGTGTCGGGAACACAGAGAGAGCGAGAGAATGTGTCGGGAACACAGAGAGAGCGAGAGAATGTGTCGGGAACACAGAGCGAGAGAATGTGTCGGGAACACAGAGCGAGAGAATGTGTCGGGAACACAGAGAGCGAGAGAATGTGCCGGGTACAGAGAGAGAGAGAGAATGTGTTGGGTACAGAAAGAGAGAGAATGTGCTGGGTACAGAGAGAGAGAGAGAGAGAGAATGTGTTGGGTACAGAGAGAGAGGGAGAATGTGTTGGGTACAGAGAGAGAGAGAGAGAGAGAGAGGGAGCGAATGTGCCGGGCACAGAGGGAGAGAATGTGCCGGGCACAGAGGGAGAGAATGTGCCGGGCACAGAGGGAGAGAATGTGCCGGGCACAGAGGGAGAGAATGTGCCGGGCACAGAGGGAGAGAATGTGCCGGGCACAGAGGGAGAGAATGTGCCGGGCACAGAGGGAGAGAATGTGCCGGGCACAGAGGGAGAGAATGTGCCGGGCACAGAGGGAGAGAATGTGCCGGGCACAGAGGGAGAGGGAGAATGTGTTGGGTACAGAGAGAGAGAGAGAGCGCGAGAGAATGTGCCGGGCACAGAGCGAGAGAATGTGTCGGGAACACAGAGAGAGCGAGAGAATGTGTCGGGAACACAGAGAGAGCGAGAGAATGTGTCGGGAACACAGAGAGAGCGAGAGAATGTGTCGGGAACACAGAGAGAGCGAGAGAATGTGTCGGGAACACAGAGAGAGCGAGAGAATGTGTCGGGAACACAGAGCGAGAGAATGTGTCGGGAACACAGAGCGAGAGAATGTGTCGGGAACACAGAGAGTGAGAGAATGTGCCGGGTACAGAGAGAGAGAGAGAGAGAGAGAGAGAGAGAGAGAATGTGCTGGAAACATGGAGAGATAGAACAGAAGAACAAAAGAACGATAGTGCGGATGCTGGAAATACTGAGCAGGTCAGGCAGCATCTGTGCAGGGAAGAAAGGCGAGGTAAGGTTTTGGTGTGTGACCTTTGGTCCGAGCTGGAAGGAGTTCGTGATGTACGAGGTGTTGAGCAAGTGGCGAGGCAGGGAAAGGTCGGGGAGGGACAACAAAAGGGAAGTTCTGTGATAGAGTGCAAGCCAGGAGTGATTCGATGATAAAAGGGACGCTGATGCAAGTCAAAAGTGGTGTCATAAGAACACAAGAAATCAGAGCAGGAGTCGGCCATTTGGCCCCTCGAGCCTGCTCCACTATTCAGTGGGATTATGGCTGATCACCTACTTCAGCTCCACTTCCCTGTCCACTCTCCATAACCCTTTATTCCCTCAACATTCAAAAATCTGTCTTATTTCCACCTTAAATATATTCAATGGCCCAGCCTTCACTGCTCTCGGGCAGAGAATGCCACAGATTTGCTACTCTCAGAAGAAATTCCTCCTCATCTCCGTTCTAAATGGGCGGCCCCTTATTCTGAGACTCTGCCCCTAGTTCTGGACAATGGGACACGCAAGGAAACTGAAGATGAGTTTGGAGGCACCGTCAATTATACCAGCAGAATCAGTGCCAGCAACTGCTGTCTGATAAAATGCGGGCCGTGGTTCTGGTCTGAAATTGTTGAACTGGATGTTGAGTCCAGAAGGCTGTAAAGTGCCTTAACAAAAGATGAGATGCTGTCCCTTCAGCTTGCGTTGAGCTTCGTTGGAACAGTGTAGGAGGCTTGAGGTCGGAGTGGAGCGGAGAATGAAAATGACAGGCGACCGGAAGCTCAGGGTCATGCAGACTGAAGTGGAG
Organism: Pristiophorus japonicus; assembly: GCF_044704955.1. NCBI lineage: Eukaryota > Metazoa > Chordata > Chondrichthyes > Pristiophoridae > Pristiophorus > Pristiophorus japonicus. Next base: position 30,873 of record NW_027251328.1, read on the forward strand.
ATGTTCCGCTCAGTGGTCACCCAATCTGTGTTTGGTCTCCCCAGTGCAGAGCAACCAATGCAGTGTATAGATTGCAAGAAGTACAAGTAAATCGCTGTTTCACCTGGAAGGCGTATTGGGCCCTGGACAGTGGGAAGGGAGGAGGTAAAAGGGCATCTCTGACTCTTCCCATTCCCGACTTCTCTGTCTCCATTTCTGGGAATAGGCTTTTGACCAGTATCCATTATAAGCTCACTGACTCCCACAGCTACCTGGACTCCATTTCTTCCCACCCTGCTTCCTGTAAGGACTCCATTCCATTCTCCGCCTGTTGCATCTGCTCTGATGCCTCCACCTTCCACACCAGTGCCTCTGATATGTCTTCCCCTTTCCCCTCTACCGTAGTCGACATGGCTGCCTACTGTGTCCATCCCAATCCCACACTTCTGCTCTCATCCCATCCCCTCCCTCCCAGAGCCACGATAGGGTTCCCCATGTCCTCACCCCACCATCCTCCGCATTCAACGGATTATCCTCCGCCATTTCTGCCAAGCACCCCTCCACTTCCAGCATTCCAAAGAACTGTCCGGGAACAGTTGTACGGGTGGCGATCATGGCGGGGGGGGGGGGGGGGGGGGGGTGCGGCTCAGGGCTGCTTCTGGGGCTGGGGAGGGTGAGCTGTTCCGTCACTATCGATTGCACTCTGGTATTTCAGCAAATTGTCTGTTCATTTGAGCAGTTTGGTGATGGGGAGTATCACAGATAATGACAATCATTCCTCATCTTACTGCCACATTCACACACTTGACTGGGGCCTGCAGTATACATTTACTGCTCCTCCTGCATCTACTATGCATTTACGGCCCAACCTAGCATCAATCTGTGATGGAAATGTCACTTCTGTCTTTACCGTCATCTTAGGGGAAATCCAAATTCAAGTAATGTTGCTGTGTCTCTGAGTGGCCTCTGTGAGCATTAGGGTGGGTACACACAAACAGTCCCTGGGTAATGTCTGCCCAGAATCAGATATTCTTCATCCTCTCCATCTCTTTCTGGCTGTCCAAAATACGGCCCAGTGCTGGGGGGGGGTCCCTGTACACGGCCCAGTGCTGGGGGAGTCCCTGTACACGGCCCAGTGCTGGGGGAGTCCCTGTACACGGCCCAGTGCTGGGGGAGTCCCTGTACACGGCCCAGTGTTGGGGGAGTCCCTGTACACGGCCCAGTGTTGGGGGAGTCCCTGTACACGGCCCAGTGTTGGGGGAGTCCCTGTACACGGCCCAGTGCTGGGGGAGTCCCTGTACACGGCCCAGTGCTGGGGGAGTCCCTGTACACGGCCCAGTGCTGGGGGAGTCCCTGTACACGGCCCAGTGCTGGGGGAGTCCCTGTACACGGCCCAGTGCTGGGGGAGTCCCTGTACACGGCCCAGTGCTGGGGGAGTCCCTGTACACAGCCCAGTGCAGGGGGGGGGGGGGTCCCTGTACACGGCCCAGTGCTGGGGGGGGGGGAGTCCCTGTACACGGCCCAGTGCCGGGGGAGTCCCTGTACACGGCCCAGTGTACATGGCCCAGTGCCTTTGCACGACTTGTGTGAATTCCTATTGACTATCTCAGAATTGTAGTTCCTTTTAATTGATATTGAGATGTGTTGATGTGAAGATCATTGAGAAAAAACATGCTTCCTGGACCAGCAACTCATTGTTTATGATGATTGACACAGACTCCTAATCCAGGGACCCTCTCTGGTCTTCTATTCGCCTTGTCTTAGGAACTCCACGCGACTGCCTTATGCAAATCACAGACCATGTCAGCAAGAATAGGCTAAGAAGGGTGGCAAGAATTTTGGGGTCTCTCTTGTTTTTTAAGTAGTACAATTAATCTTACTGTTTTATTTGCTTTGTTATTTTATTTGCAAATGAATCTGAACAGGTTTAGTCTGCAACTTGGTGGTCTGTTAATTTTCTGAGTGTGGAATTGAAGGGAGAATGTCCTGGGAATCCCGCGTACCCCACAATGAGTGATTTACCACAATGTCTGATTCGTCGCTGAGTCTGTTCGTACAGGGCAGGGAATAAAGGCTAAGAAATGGAAACTTGTCTAGCCATGAACACGCGTAGCGGGCGGAACAGTAACACAGGGACTGACGCTGGGAATTTTCTGCTCTGTCTGGCTTGGCTGATCATTTGCTCTTTCAGCATGCTCATTACATTGAATGGAGTCAGTTTTAGGGCTGTACTGTTGAGGATTAGATTTGTGAAGAGAGGGGAATGGGGCAGGAGAGTAGCGTGTATTTGCTCAAAAGTGTTACTTGAATTGTCACACTACCATGCAGTTTATTTTTTCCCCCTTGTGTTTATTTAGGCAGTGCAGAATATGCAAGAAAATTGCAGGGAGAGTGAAGCTGGACCCGAAGCAGCCGTGACACAGGAGGTAACCATGCTAAACTTCTAAATAATAAGGGGAAGTCGGTCACTGGTGGGAGTACTCTACAGGCCCCCTAACAGTAGCTACACTATAGGGCAGAGTATAAATCAAGAAATAATGGAGGCTTGTAACAAAGGTACGGCAATAATCATGGGCGATTTTAATCTTCATATTGATTGGACAATCAAATTGGCAAAGGTAGCCTTGAAGATGAGTTCAGAGTATCTGCGGGATGATTTCTTAGAACAATACGTTGTAGAGCCAACCAAGGAGCAAGCTATTTTAGATCTGGTAATGTGGAATGAAATAGGATTGATTAATTAATGATCTCGTAAAGGATCCTCTAGGGAAGAATGATCATAGTTTGGTAAAATTTCAAATTCAGTTTGAGGGTGAGAAAGTTGGGTCTCAAATTAGTGTCGGGAACTTAAATAAAGGCAATTACAAAGGTATGAAGACAGAGTTGGCTAAAGTGGGCTGGGCAATAGATTAAAGGGTAAGACGGTAGATAAGCAGTGGCAGGCATTTGCAAAAATATTTCATTACTCACAGCAAAGATATATTCCAGTGAGAAAGAAAGACTCTAAAAGAAGGGTGAACCATCCGTGGCTAACTCAGGAAGTAAAGGATCGAATCAAATTGAAACAAAGGCATACAATGTTGTGAAGGACAGTGGAAGGCCAGAGGATTGGGAAATGTTTAGAAACCAGCAAACGACTATTAAAAAAATAATAGAGAGAAGATAGATTATAGATTATTAGCAAAAAATATAAAAACACAGTAAGAGCTTCTACAGGTATATAAAAAGGAAGAGTAACTAAAGTAAACGTTGGTTCCTTCGAGGATGAGACTGAGGAATTAATAATGGGAAACAGGAAAATGGCAGAAATTTTGAACAAATATTTTGTATAATGATAGAAGACACTAAAAACATCCCAATAATTATAAATAATCAAGGGGCTATAGGGAGGAGGGAACTTAAAACAATCTCTCTCACTAGAGAAAAAGCACTCGACAAACTAATAGGACCAAAGTCCCCTGGACCTGATGGCTTGCATCCTAGGGTCTTAAAAGAAGTGGCTGCAGAGATAGTGGATGCATTGGTTGTAATCTACCAAAATTCCCTGGATTCTGGGACTATTCCAGCGGATTGGAAAACCGCAAATGTAACGCCCCTATTTAAGAAAGGAGGGAGACAGAAAGCAGGAAACTATAAACCAGCAGGACATTTAGAAAATCATAATACAGTCAAGCTGAATCAACATGGTTTTATGAAAGGAAAATCATGTTTGACAAGTTTGCTGGTGTTCTTTGAGGATGTAATGAGCAGAGTGGATAAAGGAGAACCAGTAGATGTCGTGTATTTGGATTTCCAGAAGGCATTTGATAAGGTGCCATACAAAAGGTTATGACACAAGAGATGAGCTCACGGGGTTGAGGGTAATATATTAGCATGGATGGAGGATTGGCTAACCATCAGAAAACAGAGAGTAGGGATAAGACATTTTCAGGTTGGCAAACTGTAACTAGTGCTGGGACCTCAACTATTTCTAATCTATATTAATAACTTGGATGAAGGGACCGAGGGTAATGTAGGCAAATTTGCTGATGATACAAAGGTAGATGTGAAAGCAAATTGTGAGAAGGACACAAAGAATCTGCAAAAGGATATAGACAGGCTAAGTGAGTGGGCAAAAATTTGGCAGATGGAGTATAATGTGGGAAAATGTGAGGTTATCCACTCTGGTAGGAAAAATAGAAAAGAAAATTATTATTTCAATCAGGAGAGATTACAAAATGATGTGGTACAGAGGGACCTGAGGGTCCTTGTACATGAAACACAAAAAGTTAGTATGCAGGTACAGCAAGTAATCAGGAAGGCCAATGGAATGTTGGCCTTTATTGCAAGGGGGATAGAGTATAAAAGCAGAGCAGTCCTGCTACAACTGTACAATTGGTGAAACCACACCTGGAGTACTGCGTACAGTTTTGGTCTCTGTATTTAAGAAGGGATTTACTTGCATTGGAGGCAGTTCAGAGAAGGTTCATTCGGTTGATTCCTGAGATGAAGGGGTTGTCTTATGAAGAAAGGTTGAGCAGTTTGGGCCAATGCTCATTGGAGTTTAGAAGAATGAGAGGTGATCTTATTGAAACGTATAAGATTCTGAAGGGGCTTGACAGGGTAGATGCAGAGAGGATGTTTCCCCTCGTAGGGGATTGTAGAACTGGGGGGCATAGATTCAGAATAAGGAGTCGCCCATTTAAAATGAAAATGAGGAGGAATTTCCTCTGAGGGTTGTGAAGCTGTGGAATTCTCTGCCCCAGAGAGCTGTGGAGGCTGGGTCATTGAATGTATTTACGGTGGAGTTGACAGATTTTTGAGCGATAAGGGAGTCAAGGGTTATGGGGAGCGGGCAGGGAAGTGGAGTTGAGGCCAAGATCAGATCATTTTTAATGGCGGAGCAGGCTTGAGGGTCCAGATGGCCTACTCTTTCCCCTATTAAGTTCTTATGTTCCATTACCCACCAGCTCTGAACTTACAGCCGGAATCCTCCGTCTGTCCCATTGTTACATATTTCCACCTTGGCTCAGTGGGTAGCACTATCCCCTCTGAATCAGAGGTCGTGGGCTCGAGCCCCACTCCAGAGACTTCAATATAATCCAGGCTGACACTCCAGTGCCGTACTGAGGGAGTGCTGCACTGTTGGAGGTGTTGTCTTTTGGATTAGTCATTAAATCAGGTGGACATAAAAGATCCCATGGCACTATTTTGAAGATGGGTAGGGGAGTTCTCCCTGGTGTACTGCACAATAATTATCCCTCAACCAACACGTTAAAAAAAACATTATCTGGTTATTATCACATTGCTGTGTGTGGGATCTTGTGCAGCATTTCCCACATTACAACAATCACTACATTTCAGAGCATCTGAAATCTGGAAATCTCGGGACCGAGTTCGGATATTTCTGGATTTCGGAACGTCTTCCGTCGTCCAGAATTTGGAAATACCCAGGCCGAGGTAAGAGGTGGGAGCAGGGGCCGAGGTAAGGGGTGGGGGCGGAACCGAGGTAAGGGGTGGGAGCGGGGGCCGAGGTAAGGGGTGGGAGCGGGGGCGGGGCCGAGGTACGGGGGGTGGGGAAGGGCTGAGGTAAGGGGGTGAGGAGGAGGCCGGCGGGGTGGGAGGGAGGCGGGGGTTGGGTGGGGGGGGGGGGGTTGGGAGGAGGAGGCTGAGGGGGGAGGCCAGGGGGGGGAGAGAGGGGTGGGGAGACTGGGTTTGGGGGGGAGGGGGGGCGTTGGGAGGATGAGGCTGGTGGGTGTGGTGGGGAGGACGGCGAGAGGGGGAGGGAGGCCGGTGGGGGGGGGCGAGGAGGCTGGGGAGGTGGGGGAGGGAGAGAAGCCGGGGCGGGGTGGGGGGCATGGGGTTGGCGGGGGGAGGGGTGGTGGTGGGTTCGGATTTCGTCACATTTTCCGGATTCCGGATGACCCCGCCACAGATTAGCCCGATGTCTGTGAGAAGGACACACAAATCTGCAAAGGGATATAGATAGGCTCAGTGAGTGGGCAGAAATTTGGCAGATGGAGTATAATGTGGGAAAATGTGAGGTTATCCACTTTGTCAGTAAAAAATAGAAAAGTAAATTACAATTTAAATGCAGAAAAATTGCAAAGTGCTGCAGTACAGAGAGACCTGGAGGTCCTTGTGCATGAAACACAAAAAGTGAGCATGCAGGTACAGCAAGTGATCAGGAAGGCAAATGGAATGTTGGCCTTTATTGCAAGGGGGATAGAGTCTAAAAGCAGAGAAGTCCTGCTACAACTGTACAGGGTATTGGTTATACCCTGTACAGTTGTAGCAGGACTTCTCTGGAGTACTGCATACAGTTTTGGTCTCCACATTTAAGGAAGGATATACTTGCATTGGAGGCTGTTCACAGAAGATTCACTAGGTTGATTCCGGAGATGAGGGAGTTGACTTATGAGGAAAGGTTGAGTAGTTTAGAAGAATGAGAGGTGATCTTACCAAAACATATAAGATAATGAGGGGGCTTGACAAGGTGGATGCAGAGAGGCTATTTTCCACTCATAGGGGAAACTAAAACTAAGGGACATAGTCTCAGAATAAGAGGCCGCCCATTTAAAACTGAGATGAGGAGGAATTTCTTCTCTGAGGGTTGTAAATCTGCGGAATTCTCTGCCCCCAGAGAGCTGTGGAGGCTGGATCATTGAATATATTTAAGGCGGAGATAGACAGATTTTTGAGCGATAGGGAGTAAAGGGTTATGGGGAGCGGGCAGGAAAGTGGAACTGAGTCCATGATCGGATCAGCCATGATAGCCTACTCCTCCTCTTATGTTCTTGTGTCCGAATTTCAGAACATTACGAATTCCAGAACTCCGGATTTCGGATGCTAAACCTGTACTTTATTGGCAGTAAAACCTTTCGGACATCCTAAGATTGTGAAAAGCGCTGTATAAATGCGTCAGTCTTTCAGTGGGAGGAGCCCTCGAGCCTCTGCCTCGGAGGGCTGAGTGCTAACACTGAGCCACGGCTGATACTTGACTTTTCAAAGTCGAATGATGTCAGTACTGGGGATTTTTCCATTCTTGTCAGTTAAACAACTTCCAGATCAGATGCAGGATTAGTTAAGATGCCGAGTAAAGCATCCAGCATTCCCATCACGGGTCCCTTCACACTGCTCATCAAAAACTTCAAAGCCAAATATAACAAGGTTTAAATACTTATTAAAGCACAGGGCGATAGAGAGAACATTTTTGGCATGTTAGAAGCTGGATAGAAACTTGTCTAAACACATTTGACCAAAGACCCTAACCATGGCAGAGAGACGGAGGAGCGTTTAACCTCGCCAGTCTGGGCGGGGTAAACGCCAGGACTGTACTGCTCATCCTGCCTGGTATGTGATTGCACAGAGCACTCGAGGGGAAAGGTCAGTGTCCCTCGTCCTGGTTTTGTGGTTGCCTTGTACCTTTCGGATTGTCCTGTGCATTAGATGCAGTTCACCATATTCCCGGGAGTGTCTAACCTCGGCTCTTACCTTTTGCCTCTGACAGGATCACTCTGAAGACGAGGAGGAGGCGAAAGAGCCCAGGCTAAGGGAGACTCCAGAAGACATCACCTTCGAAGCTATTGTAAATACGATAGCTTTTCACCCGACGAGGGATATCATTGCAGCGGGAGATGTGGATGGAGATGTCTACGTGTATGTATTTCACTGCAGGGCTACAATCCCTTCACTGACAGGCAAAAATATACAGGCCCTTCTGACCGTGTGAGGCCACTGGACCTCGGCCTGCTGCAGGCCAGCCTGCCAAAGGTTCAAGGTGCTAACTGTAACCAAAAGATACCAAGCGAATACAAATGGGGCAAGGTGGTTCCCCGAGCTGCTGAATCTATCGGTGATTGGCCCATGGTGAGATCGCACTGGATTGGAGGATACACTTTTATAAGGAGGGGGAGCATTATACAATACACAATATATTCTGCTGGATTACAGCTGTCTGTAACTTTGTGTGCCCTATTAAGGTTGTAATTGCAATGCCTCCTTGGTCAGTTAGAAGCCAATGCAGTGCTGTCTTGGGTCAGTTAGAGGCTAATTGCAAGGTATGTCCCCGGGTTCAGACTGGCTTTTTAAAATGTGATTTAAAAAAAATTTACAGGTTGTAGGTGTCACTGGTAAAGTTGGCATTTATTGCCCATCTCCAGTTGCCCTGAGAAAGGTGGCCGTCTCCTTCAACCATTTTGCTGTAGCAGTTTAATATAACCGAGTGGCTTGCTGGGCCATGTCCGAGAGCAGTTATGAGTCAACCACACTGAGATGGGACTGGAGTCCTGTATGGAGCAGTCCGGGTAAGGACGGCAGGTTTCTGTCCCTAAAAGACATGAGTGAAACGACACTTTTTTATGACAATCCGACAGCTTCACGGTCACTTTCACTGATCCCAGATTTTTAATTGGATGGGGGAACACTGGGAAAGACGGGGCCAGGTTCTGGCAGTACTGGAATGGGAGTCTCGGGGTGTAGCATTACTTGGGCGGCTCTCGGAGCACTGGGAGGGGGCAGTATTGGGGCATGTTCTGGGAAATGTTTGCCTTTATTAGCCGAGGCATAGAATACAAGAGCAGGGGAGGTTATACTTGAACTGGATAGGCCACAGCTGGAGTACTGCGTGCAGTTCTGGTCACTGCAGAAGGACATGTTGCTGCCTTCTTGGGCAGTCCCCCGGAGTCGAGCAAGACTTGCTTCCACACTGACATGAGTTCTCAGGTGACTGAAGAGCCCAATGCAGTCTCTGCCACAGGTGGGGCAGGCGGTGTTGGAGGGACGGGTGGGTGGGGTGCTTGCGTTGTCGTATGTTCCTTCCGCTGTTTACACTGGAGAGGTACAGAGGAGATTTACGAGGATGTTGCTTGGAAAGTTTTAGCTATGAGGACAGATTGGATAGGCTGGGTTTGTTGTCTTTGGAACAGAAGAGGCTGAGGGGAGACCTTATTGAGGTGTATAAAATGATGAGGGGTCTGGATAGAGTGGATAGGAAGGACCTGTTTCCCTTGGCAGAGCGGTCAACCACCAGGGGGAGGTTTAGAGGGGATTTGAGGGGAAACGTCTTCACCCAGAGGGTGGTGGGGGTCTGGAACTCAGTGCCTGAAAGGGTGGTAGAGGCAGAAACCCTCATCACATTAAGTGAACATACACATATTTTTTTTTTAAGTGCCATAACCTGCAGGGCTAGAACCAAGAGCTGGAAAGTGGGATTAGGCTGGGTAGCTCTTGGTCGGCCGGCGTGGGCCGAAATGGCCTCCTCCTGAGCCGTACTTTTTATGATTCTATGATGTGACCACGAGGAGAGCAGCAACTCCCACTCTCTGCCAGGTATAAGGGGCCAGACTTTCGGCTTTATTGTTGCCGATTTTCTCGGCGGTACAGCTGGTTTTCCGCCTGGCAAGAATTTCCAGGTACGTTTTTGAATGTTACCGCTCACATCTGAAGACGCCCGCCAGGACCAAACCGCCTGCGTGCAATGCAGAGAACAACCGCCAGGGCGTAAGTTTGGCCTCAATCGCTGGCCTCCAGATTGCCGAGAGACCCGCCCTGTAAATGCTGCTTAAACAGGGCGGTAAGTGGGGGCCCTGCAAAGAAAGGTCAGTTGAAGGGTCTTTAAATATTTATTTTAAATTTTAACATGGCGGTTAGGGTTAAGACTGTTTTGGGAATGCTTTGTACCTGTTTTTTTTTAATGAAATTTTTTTTTAACATTTTCCCCCCCCTCCCTAGGCCCAACTGCAGCCTCGGACTAAATTTCACTACTTACCGTATATCATCATAGGCAGTCCCGCGAAATGAGGATGACTTGCTTCCACGCCAAAAAAGGATGAGTTCACAGGTGTTTCAATGATGGACCTAATTTTTGCTAGTGCTGTTGGGGAGAGTTTAAACTCGCTTGGCAGGGGGATGGGAACCTGAGAACAAATTCAAAAGGAAGGAAGTAAAGCTGAAATTGGATAGCAAGAATCTAGAAAGCGAATCTGTAAGACAGAGAAAACAGGGTTTATTATGTAGTAAGCAAGGAGCTTTTCCTGTGCTGAATGGTATATACTTTAATGCAAGGAGTATAGCGAATAAGGCGGATGAGCTAAGAGCACAGGTAGACACTTGGGAGTATGACATTATAGCCATTACAGAAACATGGCTGAAAGAGGGGCAGGTCTGGCAGATCAATATTCCTGGCTACAGGATTTTTAGACAAGGTAGAGAGGGGGGTAAAGGGGGGATGGGGGGTCGCGGTACTGATTAAAGAAACTATTACAGCGGTGAGGAGGGATGATATGTTAGAGGGATCATTAACTGAGGCCATATGGGTCGAATTGAAAAATAAAAAAGGGGCGATCACACTGCTGGGCGTGTATTATAGACCCCCAAACAGTGGGAGGGAGATAGAGGAGCAAATATGTAGGCAAATTGCTGTGAAGTCTAAAAACCATAGGCTAGTAATAGTAGGGGATTTTAACTATCCAAATATTGATTGAGACAAATATAGTGAGAAGGTATAGAGGGTGTGGAATTCTTGAAATGCATTCAAGAGAACTTTTTTAGTCAGTATGTAGCAAGCCCAACATGTGAGGGATTTAGTTTTGGGGAATGAAGCTGGGCAGGTGGAAGGGGTATTAGTGGGAGAGCACTTGGGTGCCAGTGACCATAATTCAGTCAGATTCAAGTTGGTTATGGATATGGACAAGGATAGGCCTGAAATAAAAGTTCCGAATTGGGGAAAAGCTAATTTTGCTAAGTTAAGGAGTGATTTGGCCGTGGTGGACTGGAAACAGCTACTTGTGGGTAAATCAGTGTCAGAACAGTGGGAGGCATTTAAGGAGGAGATCCGGAAAGCTCAGGCCAAACATGTGTTCTAAAAGAAAAAGGTTGGGAAAAATAATTCTAGAGCCCCCTGGATGTCTAGGGACTTGCAGCGGAGGATTAAGAAAAAAAGGGACGCTTATGTCATATACTGACGGCTAAATACTATAGAATCTTTAGAGGAATATAGTAAGTTAAGAGGCAAACTTAAAAAGGATATTAGGAATGCTAAGAGAGAGCATGAGAAATTCTTGGCCAGTAAATTAAGGAAAACCCTAAGATGTTCAATAAATATATTAAGAGTAAGAGGGTAACTAAAGAAAGAGTAGGACCTATTAGAGACCATGAGGGTAATCTTTGTGTGGAGGCGGAAGATGTTGGGAGGGTTCTTAATGAATACTTTGCATCTGTTTTCACAAAGGAAAGGGGCAATGCAGATACTGCTATCGAAGAGGAGTGAGATATTCTGGATGAAATAAATATAGTGAGAGAGGAAGTATTAAGGGGTTTAACAGCTTTGAAAGTAGTTAAGTCCCAGACTCGGATGAAATGCATCTCAGGTTGTTGAGCGAAGTAAAGGAGGAAATAGCAGAGGCTTTGACCATCATTTTCCAGTCTTCTTTGGATTTGGGCATGGTACCAGAGGATTGGAGGACTGCTAATGTAGTAACCTTATTTAAGAAGGGAGAAAGAGATAGGCCGAGTAATTACAGGCCTGTCAGCCTAACCTTGATGGTGGGAAAATTATTGGAAAAAATCCTAAAAGGCAGGATAAATCTACATTTGGAAAGGCAGGGATTAATTAGGGACAGTCAGCACGGATTTGTTAAGGGAAGATAGTGTTTGACGCACCTGATTAAATTTTTTGAGGAGGTAACCAAGAGGGTCGATGAGGGTAGTGCGTATGATGCCGTATATATGGACTTTAGCAAAGCTTTTGATAAGGTCCCACATGGTAGACTGGTCACGAAGGTTAAAGCCCATGGGATCCAGGGCAAAGTGTCAAGTTGGATCCAAAATTGGCTCAGAGACAAGAAGCAAAGGGTAATGGTTGATGGATGTTTGTGTGACTGGAAGGATGTTTCCAGTGGGGTTCCGCAGAGCTCAGTACTGGGTCCCTTGCTTTTAGATTTAGATTTGAATTTAGGGTGTATGATTAAGATATTTGCAGACGACACTAAAATTGGCTGTGTGGTTGATAATGAAGAGGAAAATCATGGGCTGCAGGAGGATATCAATCTACTGGTCAGGTGGGCAGAGCAGTGGCAAATGGAATTTAATTCAGAGAAGTGTGAGGTGATGCACTTTGGGAGGGCTAACAATCAAAGGGTATACACATTAAGCGGTAGGCCATTTAATGGTGTAGATGAACAAAGGGACCTTGGAGTGCTTGTCCACAGATCCTTGAAAGTAGCAGGCCAGGTGGATAAGATGGTTAAGAAGACATACGGAATGCTTGCCTTTATTGGCCAAGGCATAGATTATAAGAGCAGGGAGGTTGTGCTTAAATTGTATAATACTTTGGTAAGACCACAGCTGGAGTACTGCGTCCAGTTCTGATCGTCGTATTATAGGAAGGACGTGATTGCACTAGAGAGGGTGCAGAGGAGATTTACTAGGATGCTGTCTGGAATGGAGAATCTTAGTTATGAGGACAGATTGGATAGGCTGGGTTTGTTCTCATTGGAACAGAGGAGGTTGAGAGGAGACCTCATTGAGGTGTACAAAATATTGAGGAGCCTGGACATAGTGGATAGTAAGGGCCTATTTCCATTGGTGGAGGGGTCTATTACGAGGGGGCATAGCTTTAAGGTAGTTGGTGAAAGGTTTAGAGGGGATTTGAGGGGGGGCTTCTTTACGCAGAGGGTTGTGGGGATCTGGAACTCGCTGCCTGGAAGAGTGGAGGCTGCAGAAAGCACTCCAAGGTCCCTTTGTTCATCTATACTATTAAGTGGCGTACCGCTTAATGTGTATACCCTTTCCTTATTGGCCCTCCCAAAGTGCATCACCTCACACTTCTCTGAATTAAATTCCATTTGCCACTGCTCTGCCCACCTGACCAGTAGATTGATATCCTCCCACAGCCCATAACTTTCCTCTTCATTATCAATCACACAGCCAATTTTAATGTCGTCTGCAAACTTCTTAATTATACTCCCTATATTCAAATCTAAATCGTTGATATATACCACAAAAAGCGAGGGACCCAGTACTGAGCCCTGCGGAACCCCACTGGAAACATCCTTCCAGTCACAAAAACATCCATCAACCATTACCCTTTGCTTCCTGCCTCCAAGCTAATTTTGAATCCAATTGACACTTTGCCCTGGTACCCCTTGGCCTTTAACCTTCATGACCAGTCTATATGGGACCTTATCAAAAGCTTTGCTAAAGTCCATATATACTCCATCATACACATTACCCTCATCGACCCTCTTGGTTACTTTTTTTACTCCCCTCTCTATCTTGTCTAAAAGTCCGATAACCAGGAATATTGATCTGCCAGACCTGCCCCTCTTTCAGCCATGTTTCTGTAATGGCTATAATGTCATACTCCCAAGTGTTTACCTGTGCTCTTAGCTCATCCGCCTTATTCGCTACACTCCTTGCATTAAAGTATATACCATTTAGCACAGGAAGACCTCCTTGCTTATGACTTACTAAACCCTGTTTCCTCTGTCTTACAGATTTGCTTTTTAGATTCTTGCTATCCAATTTCAGCTTTACTTCCTTCCCTCTTGAATTTGTTCTCAGGTTCCCATCCCCCTGCCAAGCGAGTTTAAACTCTCCCCAGCAGCACTAGCAAAACTCCCTGTGAGGATATTGGTCCTGGTGCTGTTGAGGTGCAACCTGTCCGGTTTGTACAGGTCCCATCTCCCCCAGAAGCAGTCCCAATGCCTCAAGATTTTAAAGCCCTCCCTCCTGCACCAATTTTCCAGCCACGTGTTCACCCTCTCTATCCTCCTATTCTTATATTCATTAGCACGTGGCACTAGTAGTAACCCGGAGATTACTACCTTTGAGGTCCTACCCTTTCATTTTCTTCCTGGTTCCCTGAATTCTTCCTGTAGAACCTCATCCCTCATTTTACTTATGTCGTTGGACCCGATGTGAACCATGACCTCTAGCTGTTTAACCCTCCCCCCCAGAATGCCCTGCGTCCGCTCTGTGACATCCTTGACCCTGGCACCAGGGAGGCACAAAACCATTCGGGAGTCACGTCTACGGCCACAGAAACGCCTGTCTGTTCCCTAACTATAGAATCCCCTATCACTGGGGCCCTTTTGTTCTTCGTCTCTCCTCCCTGTGCAGCTGAGCCACCCGTGGTGCCTTGGAATTGGCTCTGGCTGCACTCCCCAGAGGCATCATCGTCCTTACCGATACTCAGGAGTGAATATTGGTTTGAAAGTGAGATGGACTCCCGGGGGGAACTCCTGCCCTACCTGCCGAGCACACTTACTACGTCTGGTGGTCACCCACTTCCCCTCTACCTGCACGCCTTTAAGCTGCGGGGTGACCACCTCCTGAAACGTGCTATCCATGTAATTCTCAGCCTCACGGATGCACAGTATCGACTCCACCCGCTGCTCCAGCTCCAAAACGCGGAGCTCTAGTTGTTGAAGTTGGAGACACCACAAAGCACTTACTGTACTATTGATGTGTTTGCTGATCGCTAAGGTCTTTCATCAACATGCAATTTTTTAAACTAACACACATTTCTAAAATGCTCAAAAAGACAATCATTTATGTGGTTTCCAAGTTTTTATATACTTAAAATAAGTTACCTTTAAGCCCCGAAGTATTTTGGCCATTATTAATGAATGTGACATTTTTATTATGTGCTGCTCACAGACACAACCTGTCAGTGTGATTTCCTGACCATTAGAAAAGAAAACATGGATTACTTATCGAGAATACATTTCTTTTTTAGTTACTCACCTCTTTATTATCCTTGATAATCAATTGGAAAATCAATCCAACCAAAGGAAGCATGGAAACAACGAGCATTTTACATGGTCATGTTTTAATGTTAATGGAAAGTAATGCTTGTGAACAATGGTTGTGATTGGCAGACTCGCCAGTAATGCAGTGAAGGATAAGTTGTCTGCACTCTGCTCCTGGTGCAGGGGAGGGCATGAATCGGGAAATTGCCCTCCCTGCTCCATTACATGTAAGGAGCAGAAATGTTGCCCTTAATTGCTTGCAGGCAGAAATAGGAAGACAGTGTTGGGGTGCTGAGACCGCGGGGTGGGGGGGGTGTGGTGGGTGAGACAAAGGAACCTAAGAAAGGAGCAGGAGTTGGCCCCTCAAGTCTGCTCCGCCATTTAATACGATCATGGCTGATCTGATCATGGACTCAGCTCCACTTCCCTGCCCGCTCCCCATAACTCCTTATTCCCTTATCGCTTAAAAATCTGTCTATCTCTGCCTTAAATATATTCAATGACCCAGCCTCCACAGCTCTCTGGGGCAGAGAATTCCACAGATTTACAACCCTCTGAGAGAAGAAATTCCTCCTCATCTCAGTTTTAAATGGGCAGCCCCTTATTCTGAGACTATGTCCCCTAGTTTCAGTTTCCCCTATGAGTGGAAATATCCTCTCTGCATCCACCTTCTCGAGCCCCCTCATTATCTTATGTTTCGATAAGATCACCTCTCATTCTTCTGAACTCCAATGAGTATAGGCCCAATCTACTCAACCTTTCCTCATAAGTCAACCCCCTCATCCCTGGAATCAATCTGGTGAACCTTCTGTGAACATCCTCCAATGCAAGTATATCCTTCCTTAAATACGGAGACCAAGACTGTACGCAGTACTCCAGGTGTGGCCTCACCAATACCCTGTACAGTTGTAGCAGGACTTCTCTGCTTTTATACTCTATCCCCCTTGCAATAAAGGCCAACATTCCATTTGTCTTCCTGATCACTTGCTGTACCTGCATACTAACTTTTTGTGTTTCATGCACAAGGAACCCCAGGTCCCTCTGTACTGAAGCACTTTGCAATTTTTCTCCATTTAAATTATAATTTGCTTTTCTATTTTTACTGCCAAAGTGGGTAACCTCACATTTTCCCACATTATACTCCATCTGCTAAATTTTTGCCCACTCACTTAGTCCTTTGCAGATTTTTTGTGTCCTCACAATTTGCTTTCCCACTCATCTTTGTATCATTAGCAAACTTGGCTACATTACACTCGGTCCCTTCATCCAAGTCATTAAAATAGATTGTAAATAGTTGAGGCCCCAGCACCGATCCCTGCAGCATCCCACTAGTTACTATTTACCAACCGGAAAATGACCCATTTATCCCGACTCTTTGTTTTCTGTTAGTTAGCCAATCCTCTATCCATGTTAATATATTACCCCAACCCCGTGAGCTCTTATCTTGTGCAGTAACCTTTTATGTAGTACCTTATCAAATGCCTTCTGGTAAATCGAAATACACCACATCCACCGGTTCTCCCTTATCCACCCTGCTCGTTACATCCTTAAAAAACTCCAGCAAATTTGTCAAACCTGATTTCCCTTTCATAAAACCATGCTGACGCTGCTTGATTGAATTTTCAAATGTCCTGCTACTGCTTCCTTAATAATGGACTCCAGCATTTTCCCAACCACAGATGTTAGGCTAATCCTCACCACATTTAAAAAGTACTTGGATGTGCAGCTGAAGTGCCGTAACCTACAGGGTTACGGACCAAGTGCTGGAAAGTGGGATTAGGCTGGATAGCTGTTTATCGGCTGGCAGGGACACGATGGGCCGAATGGCCTCCTTCCGTGCTGTAAATTTCTCTGATTCTATACTTCCCCAGATGGAGGGGAGGGGGGTGGGGGGCTGCAACACTGAGCAGAGTGTGAGGAGAAGCAAAGAGATAGAAGATCAATTCACTCAAAAGGAAGAATTAATTTCTGCCTTGAATTGTGTTGCAGTGTGTCGTATTCATGTGAGGAATCAGGAAACCACATGTTGTGGTCCTCGGGGCAACACCTGAAGTCCTGCCGACAGCTGGCATTTACCCAGAATGGGCAAGGTAAGTCCCGATCATCAATACCTCAATATCTGCAACTGCACAGCCCAGGCTTTGTGTCACACCATCGGTGCTAAACCCCAGTTATACCAGCAATGCCCAGCATCCCCTTCAGTAACACACTGACACTCACATCCTTCAGTAACACTCGGACACTCACATCCTTCAGTAACACACTGACACTCACATCCTTCAGTAACACACTGACACTCGCATCCTTCAGTAACACACTGACACTCGCATCCTTCAGTAACACACTGACACTCACATCCTTCAGTAACACACTGACACTCACATCCTTCAGTAACACACTGACACTCACATCCTTCAGTAACACACTGACACTCGCATCCTTCAGTAACACACTGACACTCACATCCTTCAGTAACACACTGACACTCACATCCTTCAGTAACACACTGACACTCACATCCTTCAGTAACACACTGACACTCGCATCCTTCAGTAACACACTGACACTCACATCCTTCAGTAACACACTGACACTCACATCCTTCAGTAACACACTGACACTCACATCCTTCAGTAACACACTGACACTCACATCCTTCAGTAACACACTGACACTCACATCCTTCAGTAACATACTGACACATCCTTCAGTAACACACTGACACTCACATCCTTCAGTAACACACTGACACTCACATCCTTCAGTAACACACTGATACTCACATCCTTCAGTAACACACTGACACTCACATCCTTCAGTAACACACTGACACTCACATCCTTCAGTAACACTCGGATACTTGCAGGGAACATTAAGACGGATTGCAAAAGTTTCTACAGATATGTAAAGAGACAAAGGTTAGTAAAGAGAAATGTAGGTCCCCTGCAGTCAGAATCAGGGGAAGTCATAACGGGGAACAAAGAAATGGCGGACCAATTGAACAAGTACTTTGGTTCGGTATTCACTGAGGAGGACACAAACAACCTTCCGGATATAAAAGGGGTCGGAGGGTCTAGTAAGGAGGAGGAACTGAGGGAAATCCTTATTAGTCGGGAAATTGTGTTGGGGAAATTGATGGGATTGAAGGCCGATAAATCCCCAGGGCCTGATGGACTGCATCCCAGAGTACTTAAGGAGGTGGCCTTGGAAATAGTGGATGCATTGACAGTCATTTTCCAACATTCCATTGACTCTGGATCAGTTCCTATGGAGTGGAGGGTAGCCAATGTAACCCCACTTTTTAAAAAAGGAGGGAGAGAGAAAACAGGGAATTACAGACCGGTCAGCCTGACATCGGTAGTGGGTAAAATGATGGAATCAATTATTAAGGATGTCATAGCAGTGCATTTGGAAAGAGGTAATATGATAGGTCCAAGTCAGCATGGATTTGTGAAAGGGAAATCATGCTTGACAAATCTTCTGGAATTTTTTGAGGATGTTTCCAGTAGAGTGGACAAGGGAGAACCAGTTGATGTGGTATATTTGGACTTTCAGAAGGCTTTCGACAAGGTCCCACACAAGAGATTAATGTGCAAAGTTAAAGCACATGGGATTGGGGGTAGTGTGCTGACATGGATTGAGAACTGGTTGTCAGACAGGAAGCAAAGAGTAGGAGTAAATGGGGACTTTTCAGAATGGCAGGCAGTGACTAGTGGGGTACCGCAAGGTTCTGTGCTGGGGCCCCAGCTGTTTACACTGTACATTAATGATTTAGACGAGGGGATTAAATGTAGTATCTCCAAATTTGCGGATGACACTAAGTTGGGTGGCAGTGTGAGCTGCAAGGAGGATTCTATGAGGCTGCAGAGCGACTTGGATAGGTTAGGTGAGTGGGAAAATGCATGGCAGATGAAGTATAATGTGGATAAATGTGAGGTTATCCACTTTGGTGGTAAAAACAGAGAGACAGACTATTATCTGAATGGTGACAGATTAGGAAAAGGGCAGGTGCAAAGAGACCTGGGTGTCATGGTACATCAGTCATTGAAGGTTGGCATGCAGGTACAGCAGGCGGTTAAGAAAGCAAATGGCATGTTGGCCTTCATAGCGAGGGGATTTGAGTACAAGGGCAGGGAGGTGTTGCTACAATTGTACAGGGCCTTGGTGAGGCCACACCTGGAGTATTGTGTACAGTTTTGGTCTCCTAACCTGAGGAAGGACATTCTTGCTATTGAGGGAGTGCAGCGAAGGTTCAACAGACTGATTCCCGGGATGGCGGGACTGACCTATCAAGAAAGACTGGATCAACTGGGCTTGTATTCACTGGAGTTCAGAAGAATGAGAGGGGACCTCATAGAAACGTTTAAAATTCTGACGGGGTTAGACAGGTTAGATGCAGGAAGAATGTTCCCAATGTTGGGGAAGTCCAGAACCAGGGGACACAGTCTAAGGATAAGGGGTAAGCCATTTAGGACCGAGATGAGGAGGAATTTCTTCACCCAGAGAGTGGTGAACCTGTGGAATTCTCTACCACAGAAAGTTGTTGAGGCCAATTCACTAAATATATTCAAAAAGGAGTTAGATGAAGTCCTTACTACTAGGGGGATCAAGGGGTATGGCGAGAAAGCAGGAATGGGGTACTGAAGTTGCATGTTCAGCCATGAACTCATTGAATGGCGGTGCAGGCTAGAAGGGCCGAATGGCCTACTCCTGCACCTATTTTCTATGTTTCTATGTTTCTATACTCACATCCTTCAGTAACACACTGACACTCACACCTTTCAGTAACACTCGGATACTCATCCCCTTCAGTAACAGTGTGCCATGTGACCCAAGTGTTAGTGACGGGGTGCTGAGGGAGAGAGCACTCCGCTGTTTGAAGGCTTCATGGTTGGACTTTTACTGGTCCCACAACAGTTTTGTACAATTCTTTAGACTTTGTATGTTCTAAAAACACAATGGTTGGATCCGCTCAGCTGCATGTCGGTGTCCCGGGTGCGGGGCTCGGGGGGGTCGTCCCGGGTGCGGGGCTCGGGGGGGGGGGGGTCGTCCCGGGTGCGGGGCTCGGGGGGGGGGGGGTCGTCCCGGGTGCGGGGCTCGGGGGGGTCGTCCCGGGCGCGGGGCCCGGTGCTGGATCTCACTGTGTTCTCCTATTTCCAGAACTTTTCACGGTTTCCAAAGACAAATCGATTCACATTCTCAATGTTGAAAGTGGCAAATTGGTAACGAGAATTCCAAAAGCTCACAGGTTCGTGATGTGGGAGACCATCGGCCTGGAGTGGGTGCTCCATGGGGGTGGGGCGGGGTTTGGGGGGTGAGTGGGGCGGAATGTGTTTGGGTGGGGTGGGGGACTGTGGTCGGGGGAGGGAGGGGGTGGGGGTGGGGTTAAGGGGTTGGAGTGGGTGTGGGGAATGTGGTTGGGCGGGGGGGGGGGGTGGGAGGGGTGGGCAGTTTTTTGGGTGGGTGGGGGCAGAGAGTTGTGGGGGTGGGTGGGGGCGGGGCGTTGTTGGGGTGGGTGGGGGCGGAGAGTTGTTGGGGAGGATGGGTGGGGTGGGGCGGGGGGAGGTGCTGTATTTGCACCAGCCGATATCTTTCTCCACTTCACCTCCATTAGCTGCACTCTTGTTCCCTCACATGGCTGTTTTCCAGTTTCTGGTCTTTTTCTCTCAATCGTTATGTTAAAGCTTATTATATTGGTAATTAGCTAACTAGTTCATAGCTCCTCCCTCCCCTTGGCTGAGCTTGGAATCGACTTTCCTTGATCCCAACAGTGCCGCCATTAACAGCCTGAAACTGATTGATGAAAATCTCTTTGCCACGGGTGACGACGATGGTTTGTTGAAAGTGTGGGACTTGCGGAAGGAAACCTCGTTCATGGAGATGAAAAACCATGATGACTACATCAGTGACATCACGATCGACCAGAACAAAAAAATCCTGCTCACAACCAGGTACCGACTGACTGGGGAACTGGGGCTCGGGGAGCATGGAGCGACCCAGGTGGATCCATGGGGAAGGGCTCAGCCTTGGCTCCGTGGGCAGCACCCTGCCCTCTGAGTCAGAAGGTTGGGGGTTCAAGTCCCACTCCAGGAACTTGAGCACAAAAACCGAGTCTGACACTCCAGTGCAGCACTCCCTCAGCACTGCACTGGTCAGAGGGTGCCGTCTTTCAGATGAGATGTTAAACCAAGGCCCCGTCTGCTCTCTCAGGTGGAGTTCCCCCTCTCCGTCAATGTATTGGATCGAGGGTCTAATTAACTCGAGGCATCAGTTTGACGTGACTTTATCAAAGGCCACGTGGACACAACATTCTATCAGATCGAGCCAGACAGCAGTGAAACAGCTGACGGGATATTCATGCTCAGACACTTGGCTGGCTTTGCATGCTGTCTTCTCTTCACTCATTTCATTCTCCATTTATGGTCATTTTTATGACGTTTACAATTCACTTATGACATAAAGATTTTAGCTTCTGGCCCTTGGATCATTGGGCTTGACTGGGCATCTTCTGGCCACATCCTGATCAACATTCTGTTCCATTGTCTAAAGCTATCATCCTCTTAAACAGTGGCCATATATCTGCCAAAATACCTTCCTGCACAGCTTGTAAAGTAAGCTCTTTAAAATGTTTACTTCTGCTTCCTGTATGGTCTGCTTAACATGTCGTATCCATATCTCCACACCCCTCCCGATCTCTGGAACCTCCTCCAGCCCTTTCCCCTCTTCCTTGCCTTCCCTCCCTGCCTTCCCCTCCCCCCTCCCCTTCCCTTCCCTCCCCCCTCCCCTTCCCTTCCCTCCCCCTCCCCTTCCCTTCCCTCCCCCTCCCCTTCCCTTCCCCCTCCCCTTCCCTTCCCCCTCCCCTTCCCTTCCCCCTCCCCTTCCCTTCCCTCCCCCCTCCCCTTCCCTTCCCTCCCCCCTCCCCTTCCCTTCCCTCCCCCCTCCCCTTCCCTTCCCTCCCCCCTCCCCTTCCCTTCCCTCGCCCCTCCCCTTCCCTTCCCTCGCCCCTCCTTCCCCCCCCTCCTTCCCCCCCCTCCTTCCCCCCCTCCTTCCCCCCCCCCTTCCCGCCCCTCCTTCCCCTTCCCCGCCCCTCCTTCCCCTTCCCCGCCCCTCCTTCCCCTTCCCCGCCCCTCCTTCCCCTTCCCCGCCCCTCCTTCCCCTTCCCCGCCCCTCCTTCCCCTTCCCCGCCCCTCCTTCCCCTTCCCCGCCCCTCCTTCCCCTTCCCCGCCCCTCCTTCCCCTTCCCCGCCCCTCCTTCCCCTTCCCCGCCCCTCCTTCCCCTTCCCCGCCCCTCCTTCCCTTCCCCGCCCCTCCTTCCCCTTCCCCGCCCCTCCTTCCCCTTCCCCGCCCCTCCTTCCCCTTCCCCGCCCCTCCTTCCCCTTCCCCGCCCCTCCTTCCCCTTCCCCGCCCCTCCTTCCCCTTCCCCGCCCCTCCTTCCCCTTCCCCGCCCCTCCTTCCC
>NW_027251329.1:0-52957 GCF_044704955.1 Pristiophorus japonicus
CTCCCGCGCACTCTCTCCCGCTCTCTCTCTCTCTCTCTCTCTCTCTCTCCCGCTCTCTCTCTCACTCCCGCGCGCTCTGTCTCTCTCTCCCGCGCGCTCTGTCTCTCTCTCCCGCGCGCTCTGTCTCTCCCTCCCTCCCTCCCTCCCTCCCTCCCTCTCACAGACCTCGATGGAGTCACTGATCCACCATTTCAAGCTGTACACCGAGGGATATCAGGTGCCTCCAGGGGCCACGTACACGGCCATTGAAGCTCCGAAGGTAAGACAAGACTGCGGGGGGGAATGTGGGGAGGGCGGGGAGAGAGAGCGGGAAGGGAGGGGGGAGACCGAGAGAATTGTGGGAGGGAAGGAGGGACATGGAATTCGGAGGGAGGGAGAGATGGAGGGAGGGAGTGAGAGAATTCGAGAGGGAGAGATGGAGGGAGGGAGTGAGAGATTTCGAGATGGAGGGAGGGAGGGAGTGAGGGAATTCGAGAGGGGGAGAGATGGAGGGAGAGAATGAGAGAATTCGAGAGGGAGAGATGGAGGGAAAGTGAGAGAATTCGAGAGTGTGAGAGAATTCGAGAGGGAGAGATGGGGGAGAAAGTGAGAGAATTCGAGAGGGAGAGATGGAGGGAGAGAGTAAGAGAATTCAGAGGGAGAGAGTGAGAGAATTCGAGAGGGAGAGATGGAGGGAGAGAGTGAGAGAATTCGAGAGGGAGAGATGGAGAGAGGGATTGAGAGAATTCGAGAGGGAGAGATGGGGGAGAGTGAAGATTTCGAGAGGGAGAGATGGAGGGAGAGAGTGAGAGAATTCAGAGGGAGAGAGTGAGAGAATTCGAGAGGGAGAGATGGAGGGAGAGAGTGAGAGAATTCGAGAGGGAGAGAGTGAGAGAATTCGAGAGGGAGAGATGGAGGGAGAGAATTCGAGAGGGAGAGAGTGAGAGAATTCGAGAGGGAGAGATGGAGGGAGAGAGTTAGAATTTGAGAGGGAGAGAGGGATTGAGAGAATTTGAGAGGGAGAGAGGATTGAGAGAATTCGAGAGGGAGAGAGGGATTGAGAGAATTCGAGAGGGAGAGATGGAGTGAGAGAATTCGAGAGGGAGAGATGGAGGGAAAGTGAGAATTCGAGAGTGTGAGAGAATGAGAGAGGGAGAGATGGAAGGAGAGAGAGAATTCGAGAGGGAGAGATGGAGGGAAAGTGAGAGAATTTGAGAGGGAGAGATGGAGGGAGGGAGTGAGAGAATTCGAGAGGGAGAGATGGGAGGTAGTGAGAGAATTCGAGAGGGAGAGATGGAGGGAGGGAGTGAGAGAATTCGAGAGGGAGGGAGGGAGGGAGTGAGAGAATTCGAGAGGGAGGGAGGGAGGGAGTGAGAGAATTCGAGAGGGAGAGATGGAGGCAAGTGAGAGAATTCGAGAGGGAGAGATGGGAGGTAGTGAGAGAATTCGAGAGGGAGAGATGGAAGGATAGAATTCGAGAGGGAGAGGGAGAGAGAAGGAGGGAGAGAGTGAGAGAATTCAAGATGGAGGGAGGGAGTGAGAGAATTCAAGAGAGAGCGATGGAAGGAGAGATTTCGAGAGGGAGAGATGGATGGAGAGAATGAGAGAATTCGAGGGGGTGAGATGGAGGGAGAGAGTGAGAGAATTCAGAGGGAGAGAGTGAGAGAATTCGAGAGGGAGAGATGGAGGGAGAGAGTGAGAGAATTCGAGAGGGAGAGAGTGAGAGAATTCGAGAGGGAGAGATGGAGGGAGAGAATTCGAGAGGGAGAGAGTGAGAGAATTCGAGAGGGAGAGATGGAGGGAGAGAGTTAGAATTTGAGAGGGAGAGAGGGATTGAGAGAATTTGAGAGGGAGAGAGGGATTGAGAGAATTCGAGAGGGAGAGAGGGATTGAGAGAATTCGAGAGGGAGAGATGGAGTGAGAGAATTCGAGAGGGAGAGATGGAGGGAAAGTGAGAATTCGAGAGTGTGAGAGAATGAGAGAGGGAGAGATGGAAGGAGAGAGAGAATTCGAGAGGGAGAGATGGAGGGAAAGTGAGAGAATTTGAGAGGGAGAGATGGAGGGAGGGAGTGAGAGAATTCGAGAGGGAGAGATGGGAGGTAGTGAGAGAATTCGAGAGGGAGAGATGGAGGGAGGGAGTGAGAGAATTCGAGAGGGAGGGAGGGAGGGAGTGAGAGAATTCGAGAGGGAGGGAGGGAGGGAGTGAGAGAATTCGAGAGGGAGAGATGGAGGCAAGTGAGAGAATTCGAGAGGGAGAGATGGGAGGTAGTGAGAGAATTCGAGAGGGAGAGATGGAAGGATAGAATTCGAGAGGGAGAGGGAGAGAGAAGGAGGGAGAGAGTGAGAGAATTCAAGATGGAGGGAGGGAGTGAGAGAATTCAAGAGAGAGCGATGGAAGGAGAGATTTCGAGAGGGAGAGATGGATGGAGAGAATGAGAGAATTCGAGGGGGTGAGATGGAGGGAGAGAGTGAGAGAATTAGAAATGGAGGGATGGAGTGAGAATTCGAGAGGGAGTGAGAGAATTCGAGAGGGAGAGATGGAGGGAGGGAGTGAGAGAATTCGAGATGGAGGGGAGGGAGTGAGATAATTCGAGAGAGAGATGGATTGAGGGAGTGAGAGAATTCGAGAGGGAGAGATGGGAGGGAGGGAGTGAGAGCATTCAAGAGGGAGAGATGGAGTGAGGGAGGATGAGAGAATTCGAGAGGGAGAGATGGAAGGAGAGAATTCAAGAGGGAGAGATGGAATGAGAGAATTCGAGAGGGAGAGATGGAGTGAGAGATGGAAGGAGAGAATTCAAGAGGGAGAGATGGAAGGAGAGAATTCGAGAGGGAGAGATGGAAGGAGAGAATTCGAGAGGGAGAGATGTAAGGAGAGAATTCGAGAGGGAGAGAGGGAGAGAATTCGAGAGGGAGAGATGGAGGGAGAGTGAGAGGATTCGAGAGGGAGAGATGGGAGGGAGTGAGTGAGAGAATTCGAGAGGGAGAGACGGAAGGAGAGAATGAGAGAATTCGAGAGGGAGAGATGGAGGGAGTGTGAGAGAATTCGAGAGGGAGAGATGGAAGGAGTGAATTCGAGACGGAGAGATGGAAGGAGAGAATTCGAGAGCGAGAGATGGAGGGACAGAGAGAATTCGAGGGGGAGAGAGTGAGAGAATTCGAGAGGGAGAGATGGAAGGAGAGAATGAGAGAATTCGAGAGGGAGAGATGGAGGGAGTGTGAGATAATTCGAGAGGGAGAGATGGAAGGAGTGAATTCGAGAGGGAGAGATGGAGGGAGAGAGGGAGAGAATTCGAGAGGGAGAGAGGGATTGAGAGAATTCGAGAGGGAGAGATGGAGTGAGAGAATTCGAGAGGGAGAGAGTGAGAGAATTCGAGAGGGAGAGATGGAGGGAGAGAGTGAGAATTTGAGAGGGAGAGAGGGATTGAGAGAATTCGAGAGGGAGAGAGGGATTGAGAGAATTCGAGAGGGAGAGATGGAGTGAGAATTCGAGAGGGAGAGATGGAGGGAAAGTGAGAATTCGAGAGTGTGAGAGAATGAGAGAATGAGAGAGGGAGAGATGGAAGGAGAGAGAGAATTCGAGGGGGAGAGATGGAGAGAAGGATTGAGAGAATTTGAGAGGGAGAGATGGAGTGAGAGAATTCGAGAGGGAGAGATGGAGGGAGAGAGTGAGAATTCGAGAGCGAGAGATGGAGGGAGAGAGAGAATTCGAGAGAGAGAGAATTCGAGAGGGAGAGATGGAGGGAAAGTGAGAGAATTTGAGAGGGAGAGATGGAGGGAGGGAGTGAGAGAATTTGAGAGGGAGGGAGGGAGGGAGTGAGAGAATTCGAGAGGGAGGGAGGGAGGGAGTGAGAGAATTCGAGAGGGAGAGATGGAGGGAGGGAGTGAGAGAATTCGAGAGGGAGGGAGGGAGGGAGTGAGAGAATTCGTGAGGGAGGGAGGGAGTGAGAGAATTCGAGAGGGAGAGATGGAGGCAAGTGAGAGAATTCGAGAGGGAGAGATGGGAGGTAGTGAGAGAATTCGAGAGGGAGAGATGGAAAGATAGAATTCGAGAGGGAGAGATGGAGGGAGGGAGTGAGAGAATTCGAGAGGGAGGGAGGGAGTGAGAGAATTCGAGAGGGAGAGATGGAGGCAAGTGAGAGAATTCGAGAGGGAGAGATGGGAGGTAGTGAGAGAATTCGAGAGGGAGAGATGGAAGGATAGAATTCGAGAGGGAGAGGGAGAGAGAAGGAGGGAGAGAGTGAGAGAATTCAAGATGGAGGGAGGGAGTGAGAGAATTCAAGAGAGAGAGATGGAAGGAGAGATTTCGAGAGGGAGAGATGGATGGAGAGAATGAGAGAATTCGAGGGGGTGAGATGGAGGGAGAGAGTGAGAATTAGAAATGGAGGGAGGGAGTGAGAATTCGAGAGGGAGTGAGAGATTTCGAGAGGGAGAGATGGATGGAGAGAATGAGAGAATTCGAGGGGGAGAGATGGAGGGAGAGAGTGAGAGAATTAGAAATGGAGGGAGGGAGTGAGAATTCGAGAGGGAGTGAGAGAATTCGAGAGGGAGAGATGGAGGGAGGGAGTGAGAGAATTTGAGATGGAGGGGAGGGAGTGAGATAATTCGAGAGAGAGATGGATTGAGGGAGTGAGAGAATTCGAGAGGGAGAGATGGGAGGGAGGGAGTGAGAGCATTCAAGAGGGAGAGATGGAGTGAGGGAGGATGAGAGAATTCGAGAGGGAGAGATGGAGAGAGTGAGAATTTGAGAGGGAGCGACGGGAGGGAGAGTGAGAGAATTCGAGAGGGAGAGATGGAGGGAAGGAGGGAGAGAATTCGAGTGGGAGAGATGGAAGGAGAGAATTCAAGAGGGAGAGATGGAATGAGAGAATTCGAGAGGGAGAGATGGAGTGAGAGAATTCGAGAGGGAGAGATGGAGTGAGAGATGGAAGGAGAGAATTCAAGAGGGAGAGATGGAAGGAGAGAATTCGAGAGGGAGAGATGGAGTGAGAGATGGAAGGAGAGAATTCAAGAGGGAGAGATGGAAGGAGAGAATTCGAGAGGGAGAGATGGAAGGAGAGAATTCGAGAGGGAGAGATGGAAGGAGAGAATTCGAGAGGGAGAGAGGGAGAGAATTCGAGAGGGAGAGATGGAGGGAGAGTGAGAGGATTCGAGAGGGAGAGATGGGAGGGAGTGAGTGAGAGAATTCGAGAGGGAGAGACGGAAGGAGAGAATGAGAGAATTCGAGAGGGAGAGATGGAGGGAGTGTGAGAGAATTCGAGAGGGAGAGATGGAAGGAGTGAATTCGAGACGGAGAGATGGAAGGAGAGAATTCGAGAGCGAGAGATGGAGGGACAGAGAGAATTCGAGGGGGAGAGAGTGAGAGAATTCGAGAGGGAGAGATGGAAGGAGAGAATGAGAGAATTCGAGAGGGAGAGATGGAGGGAGTGTGAGATAATTCGAGAGGGAGAGATGGAAGGAGTGAATTCGAGAGGGAGAGATGGAGGGAGAGAGGGAGAGAATTCGAGAGGGAGAGATGGAGAGAGGGATTGAGAGAATTCGAGAGGGAGAGATGGAGTGAGAGAATTCGAGAGGGAGAGAGTGAGAGAATTCGAGAGGGAGAGATGGAGGGAGAGAGTGAGAATTTGAGAGGCAGAGAGGGATTGAGAGAATTCGAGAGGGAGAGAGGGATTGAGAGAATTCGAGAGGGAGAGATGGAGTGAGAGAATTCGAGAGGGAGAGATGGAGGGAAAGTGAGAATTCGAGAGTGTGAGAGAATGAGAGAGGGAGAGATGGAAGGAGAGAGAAAATTCGAGGGGGAGAGATGGAGAGAGGGATTGAGAGAATTTGAGAGGGAGAGATGGAGTGAGAGAATTCGAGAGGGAGAGATGGAGGGAGAGGGTGAGAATTCGAGAGCGAGAGATGGAGGGAGAGAGAGAATTCGAGAGGGAGAGATGGAGGGAAAGTGAGAGAATTTGAGAGGGAGAGATGGAGGGAGGGAGTGAGAGAATTCGAGAGGGAGGGAGGGAGTGAGAGAATTCGAGAGGGAGAGATGGAGGGAGGGAGTGAGAATTCGAGAGGGAGGGAGGGAGTGAGAGAATTCGTGAGGGAGGGAGGGAGTGAGAGAATTCGAGAGGTAGAGATGGAGGCAAGTGAGAGAATTCGAGAGGGAGAGATGGGAGGTAGTGAGAGAATTCGAGAGGGAGAGATGGAAGGATAGAATTCGAGAGGGAGAGGGAGAGATGGAGGGAGGGAGTGAGAGAATTCGAGAGGGAGGGAGGGAGTGAGAGAATTCGAGAGGGAGAGATGGAGGCAAGTGAGAGAATTCGAGAGGGAGAGATGGGAGGTAGTGAGAGAATTCGAGAGGGAGAGATGGAAGGATAGAATTCGAGAGGGAGAGGGAGAGAGAAGGAGGGAGAGAGTGAGAGAATTCAAGATGGAGGGAGGGAGTGAGAGAATTCAAGAGAGAGAGATGGAAGGAGAGATTTCGAGAGGGAGAGATGGATGGAGAGAATGAGAGAATTCGAGGGGGAGAGATGGAGGGAGTGAGTGAGAGAATTAGAAATGGAGGGAGGGAGTGAGAATTCGAGAGGGAGTGAGAGAATTCGAGAGGGAGAGATGGAGGGAGGGAGTGAGAGAATTCGAGATGGAGGGGAGGGAGTGAGATAATTCGAGAGAGAGATGGATTGAGGGAGTGAGAGAATTCGAGAGGGAGAGATGGGAGGGAGGGAGTGAGAGCATTCAAGAGGGAGAGATGGAGTGAGGGAGGATGAGAGAATTCGAGAGGGAGAGATGGAGAGAGTGAGAATTTGAGAGAGAGCGACGGGAGGGAGAGTGAGAGAATTGGAGAGGGAGAGATGGAGGGAAGGAGGGAGAGAATTCGAGAGGGAGAGATGGAAGGAGAGAATTCAAGAGGGAGAGATGGAATGAGAGAATTCGAGAGGGAGAGATGGAGTGAGAGATGGAAGGAGAGAATTCAAGAGGGAGAGATGTAAGGAGAGAATTCGAGAGGGAGAGAGGGAGAGAATTCGAGAGGGAGAGATGGAGTGAGAGATGGAAGGAGAGAATTCAAGAGGGAGAGATGTAAGGAGAGAATTCGAGAGGGAGAGAGGGAGAGAATTCGAGAGGGAGAGATGGAGGGAGAGTGAGAGGATTCGAGAGGGAGAGATGGGAGGGAGTGAGTGAGAGAATTCGAGAGGGAGAGATGGAAGGAGAGAATGAGAGAATTCGAGAGGGAGAGATGGAGGGAGTGTGAGAGAATTCGAGAGGGAGAGATGGAAGGAGAGAATTCGAGACGGACAGATGGAAGGAGAGAATTCGAGAGCGAGAGATGGAGGGAGAGAGTGAGAGAATTCGAGAGGGAGATATGGAGAGAGGGATTGAGAGAATTCGAGAGGGAGAGATGGGGAGAGTGAAGATTTCGAGAGGGAGAGATGGAGGGAGAGAGTGAGAGAATTCAGAGGGAGAGAGTGAGAGAATTCGAGAGGGAGAGATGGAGGGAGAGAGTGAGAATTCGAGAGGGAGAGATGGAGAGAGGGATTGAGAGAATTCGAGAGGGAGAGATGGAGTGAGAGAATTCGAGAGGGAGAGAGTGAAAGAATTCGAGAGGGAGAGATGGAGGGAGAGAGTTAGAATTTGAGAGGGAGAGAGGGATTGAGAGAATTTGAGAGGGAGAGAGGGATTGAGAGAATTCGAGAGGGAGAGAGGGATTGAGAGAATTCGAGAGGGAGAGATGGAGTGAGAGAATTCGAGAGGGAGAGATGGAGGGAAAGTGAGAATTCGAGAGTGTGAGAGAATGAGAGAGGGAGAGATGGAAGGAGAGAGAGAATTCGAGAGGGAGAGATGGAGGGAAAGTGAGAGAATTTGAGAGGGAGAGATGGAGGGAGGGAGTGAGAGAATTCGAGAGGGAGAGATGGGAGGTAGTGAGAGAATTCGAGAGGGAGAGATGGAGGGAGGGAGTGAGAGAATTCGAGAGGGAGGGAGGGAGGGAGTGAGAGAATTCGAGAGGGAGGGAGGGAGTGAGAGAATTCGAGAGGGAGAGATGGAGGCAAGTGAGAGAATTCGAGAGGGAGAGATGGGAGGTAGTGAGAGAATTCGAGAGGGAGAGATGGAAGGATAGAATTCGAGAGGGAGAGGGAGAGAGAAGGAGGGAGAGAGTGAGAGAATTCAAGATGGAGGGAGGGAGTGAGAGAATTCAAGAGAGAGAGATGGAAGGAGAGATTTCGAGAGGGAGAGATGGATGGAGAGAATGAGAGAATTCGAGGGGGTGAGATGGAGGGAGAGAGTGAGAGAAGTAGAAATGGAGGGAGGGAGTGAGAATTCGAGAGGGAGTGAGAGAATTCGAGAGGGAGAGATGGAGGGAGGGAGTGAGAGAATTCGAGATGGAGGGGAGGGAGTGAGATAATTCGAGAGAGAGATGGATTGAGGGAGTGAGAGAATTCGAGAGGGAGAGATGGGAGGGAGGGAGTGAGAGCATTCAAGAGGGAGAGATGGAGTGAGGGAGGATGAGAGAATTCGAGAGGGAGAGATGGAGAGAGTGAGAATTTGAGAGAGAGCGACGGGAGGGAGAGTGAGAGAATTCGAGAGGGAGAGATGGAGGGAAGGAGGGAGAGAATTCGAGAGGGAGAGATGGAAGGAGAGAATTCAAGAGGGAGAGATGGAATGAGAGAATTCGAGAGGGAGAGAGTGAGAGAATTCGAGAGGGAGAGATGGAGGGAGAGAGTTAGAATTTGAGAGGGAGAGAGGGATTGAGAGAATTTGAGAGGGAGAGAGGGATTGAGAGAATTCGAGAGGGAGAGAGGGATTGAGAGAATTCGAGAGGGAGAGAGGGATTGAGAGAATTCGAGAGGGAGAGATGGAGTGAGAGAATTCGAGAGGGAGAGATGGAGGGAAAGTGAGAATTCGAGAGTGTGAGAGAATGAGAGAGGGAGAGATGGAAGGAGAGAGAGAATTCGAGAGGGAGAGATGGAGGGAAAGTGAGAGAATTTGAGAGGGAGAGATGGAGGGAGGGAGTGAGAGAATTCGAGAGGGAGAGATGGGAGGTAGTGAGAGAATTCGAGAGGGAGAGATGGAGGGAGGGAGTGAGAGAATTCGAGAGGGAGGGAGGGAGGGAGTGAGAGAATTCGAGAGGGAGGGAGGGAGTGAGAGAATTCGAGAGGGAGAGATGGAGGCAAGTGAGAGAATTCGAGAGGGAGAGATGGGAGGTAGTGAGAGAATTCGAGAGAGAGAGATGGAAGGATAGAATTCGAGAGGGAGAGGGATAGAGAAGGAGGGAGAGAGTGAGAGAATTCAAGATGGAGGGAGGGAGTGAGAGAATTCAAGAGAGAGAGATGGAAGGAGAGATTTCGAGAGGGAGAGATGGATGGAGAGAATGAGAGAATTCGAGGGGGTGAGATGGAGGGAGAGAGTGAGAGAATTAGAAATGGAGGGAGGGAGTGAGAATTCGAGAGGGAGTGAGAGAATTCGAGAGGGAGAGATGGAGGGAGGGAGTGAGAATTCGAGATGGAGGGGAGGGAGTGAGATAATTCGAGAGAGAGATGGATTGAGGGAGTGAGAGAATTCGAGAGGGAGAGATGGGAGGGAGGGAGTGAGAGCATTCAAGAGGGAGAGATGGAGTGAGGGAGGATGAGAGAATTCGAGAGGGAGAGATGGAGAGAGTGAGAATTTGAGAGGGAGCGACGGGAGGGAGAGTGAGAGAATTCGAGAGGGAGAGATGGAAGGAAGGAGGGAGAGAATTCGAGAGGGAGAGATGGAAGGAGAGAATTCAAGAGGGAGAGATGGAATGAGAGAATTCGAGAGGGAGAGATGGAGTGAGAGATGGAAGGAGAGAATTCAAGAGGGAGAGATGGAAGGAGAGAATTCGAGAGGGAGAGATGGAAGGAGAGAATTCGAGAGGGAGAGATGTAAGGAGAGAATTCGAGAGGGAGAGAGGGAGAGAATTCGAGAGGGAGAGATGGAGGGAGAGTGAGAGGATTCGAGAGGGAGAGATGGGAGGGAGTGAGTGAGAGAATTCGAGAGGGAGAGACGGAAGGAGAGAATTCGAGAGGGAGAGATGGAGGGAGTGTGAGAGAATTCGAGAGGGAGAGATGGAAGGAGTGAATTCGAGACGGAGAGATGGAAGGAGAGAATTCGAGAGCGAGAGATGGAGGGACAGAGAGAATTCGAGGGGGAGAGAGTGAGAGAATTCGAGTGGGAGAGATGGAAGGAGAGAATGAGAGAATTCGAGAGGGAGAGATGGAGGGAGTGTGAGATAATTCGAGAGGGAGAGATGGAAGGAGTGAATTCGAGAGGGAGAGATGGAGGGAGAGAGGGAGAGAATTCGAGAGGGAGAGATGGAGAGAGGGATTGAGAGAATTCGAGAGGGAGAGATGGAGTGAGAGAATTTGAGAGGGAGAGAGTGAGAGAATTCGAGAGGGAGAGATGGAGGGAGAGAGTGAGAATTTGAGAGGGAGAGAGGGATTGAGAGAATTCGAGAGGGAGAGAGGGATTGAGAGAATTCGAGAGGGAGAGATGGAGTGAGAGAATTCGAGAGGGAGAGATGGAGGGAAAGTGAGAATTCGAGAGCGTGAGAGAATGAGAGAATGAGAGAGGGAGGGAGGGAGGGAGTGAGAGAATTCGAGAGGGAGGGAGGGAGTGAGAGAATTCGAGAGGGAGAGATGGAGGCAAGTGAGAGAATTCGAGAGGGAGAGATGGGAGGTAGTGAGAGAATTCGAGAGAGAGAGATGGAAGGATAGAATTCGAGAGGGAGAGGGATAGAGAAGGAGGGAGAGAGTGAGAGAATTCAAGATGGAGGGAGGGAGTGAGAGAATTCAAGAGAGAGAGATGGAAGGAGAGATTTCGAGAGGGAGAGATGGATGGAGAGAATGAGAGAATTCAAGGGGGTGAGATGGAGGGAGAGAGTGAGAGAATTAGAAATGGAGGGAGGGAGTGAGAATTCGAGAGGGAGTGAGAGAATTCGAGAGGGAGAGATGGAGGGAGGGAGTGAGAATTCGAGATGGAGGGGAGGGAGTGAGATAATTCGAGAGAGAGATGGATTGAGGGAGTGAGAGAATTCGAGAGGGAGAGATGGGAGGGAGGGAGTGAGAGCATTCAAGAGGGAGAGATGGAGTGAGGGAGGATGAGAGAATTCGAGAGGGAGAGATGGAGAGAGTGAGAATTTGAGAGGGAGCGACGGGAGGGAGAGTGAGAGAATTCGAGAGGGAGAGATGGAGGGAAGGAGGGAGAGAATTCGAGAGGGAGAGATGGAAGGAGAGAATTCAAGAGGGAGAGATGGAATGAGAGAATTCGAGAGGGAGAGATGGAGTGAGAGATGGAAGGAGAGAATTCAAGAGGGAGAGATGGAAGGAGAGAATTCGAGAGGGAGAGATGGAAGGAGAGAATTCGAGAGGGAGAGATGTAAGGAGAGAATTCGAGAGGGAGAGAGGGAGAGAATTCGAGAGGGAGAGATGGAGGGAGAGTGAGAGGATTCGAGAGGGAGAGATGGGAGGGAGTGAGTGAGAGAATTCGAGAGGGAGAGACGGAAGGAGAGAATTCGAGAGGGAGAGATGGAGGGAGTGTGAGAGAATTCGAGAGGGAGAGATGGAAGGAGTGAATTCGAGACGGAGAGATGGAAGGAGAGAATTCGAGAGCGAGAGATGGAGGGACAGAGAGAATTCGAGGGGGAGAGAGTGAGAGAATTCGAGAGGGAGAGATGGAAGGAGAGAATGAGAGAATTCGAGAGGGAGAGATGGAGGGAGTGTGAGATAATTCGAGAGGGAGAGATGGAAGGAGTGAATTCGAGAGGGAGAGATGGAGGGAGAGAGGGAGAGAATTCGAGAGGGAGAGATGGAGAGAGGGATTGAGAGAATTCGAGAGGGAGAGATGGAGTGAGAGAATTTGAGAGGGAGAGAGTGAGCGAATTCGAGAGGGAGAGATGGAGGGAGAGAGTGAGAATT
Source organism: Pristiophorus japonicus (assembly GCF_044704955.1). Classification (NCBI taxonomy): domain Eukaryota; kingdom Metazoa; phylum Chordata; class Chondrichthyes; family Pristiophoridae; genus Pristiophorus; species Pristiophorus japonicus. The sequence goes on from NW_027251329.1 coordinate 11,889, forward strand.
TGAGAGGGAGAGAGGGATTGAGAGAATTCGAGAGGGAGAGAGGGATTGAGAGAATTCGAGAGGGAGAGATGGAGTGAGAGAATTCGAGAGGGAGAGATGGAGGGAAAGTGAGAATTCGAGAGCGTGAGAGAATGAGAGAATGAGAGAGGGAGAGATGGAAGGAGAGAGAGAATTCGAGGGGGGGAGATGGAGAGAGGGATTGAGAGAATTCGAGAGGGAGAGATGGAGGGAGAGAGTGAGAATTCGAGAGCGAGAGATGGAGGGAGAGAGAGAATTCAAGAGAGAGAGAATTCGAGAGGGAGAGATGGAGGGAAAGTGAGAGAATTTGAGAGGGAGAGATGGAGGGAGGGAGGGAGAGAATTCGAGAGGGAGGGAGGGAGTGAGAGAATTCGAGAGGGAGAGATGGAGGGAGGGAGTGAGAGAATTCGAGAGGGAGGGAGGGAGTGAAAGAATTCGAGAGGGAGGGAGGGAGTGAGAGAATTCGAGAGGGAGAGATGGAGGCAAGTGAGAGAATTCGAGAGGGAGAGATGGGAGGTAGTGAGAGAATTCGAGAGGGAGAGATGGAAGGATAGAATTGGAGAGGGAGAGAGAAGGAGGGAGAGAGTGAGAGAATTCAAGATGGAGGGAGGGAGTGAGAGATTCAAGAGAGAGAGATGGAAGGAGAGATTTCGAGAGGGAGAGATGGATGGAGAGAATGAGAGAATTCGAGGGGGAGAGATGGAGGGAGAGAGTGAGAGAATTAGAAATGGAGGGAGGGAGTGAGAATTCGAGAGGGAGTGAGAGATTTCGAGAGGGAGAGATGGATGGAGAGAATGAGAGAATTCGAGGGGGAGAGATGGAGGGAGAGAGTGAGAGAATTAGAAATGGAGGGAGGGAGTGAGAATTCGAGAGGGAGTGAGAGAATTCGAGAGGGAGAGATGGAGGGAGGGAGTGAGAGAATTCGAGATGGAGGGGAGGGAGTGAGATAATTCGAGAGAGAGATGGATTGAGGGAGTGAGAGAATTCGAGAGGGAGAGATGGGAGGGAGGGAGTGAGAGCATTCAAGAGGGAGAGATGGAGTGAGGGAGGATGAGAGAATTCGAGAGGGAGAGATGGAGAGAGTGAGAATTTGAGAGAGAGCGACGGGAGGGAGAGTGAGAGAATTCGAGAGGGAGAGATGGAGGGAAGGAGGGAGAGAATTCGAGAGGGAGAGATGGAAGGAGAGAATTCAAGAGGGAGAGATGGAATGAGAGAATTCGAGAGGGAGAGATGGAAGGAGAGAATTCAAGAGGGAGAGATGTAAGGAGAGAATTCGAGAGGGAGAGAATTCGAGAGGGAGAGATGGAGGGAGAGTGAGAGGATTCGAGAGGGAGAGATGGGAGGGAGTGAGTGAGAGAATTCGAGAGGGAGAGATGGAAGGAGAGAATGAGAGAATTCGAGAGGGAGAGATGGAGGGAGTGTGAGATAATTCGAGAGGGAGAGATGGAAGGAGTGAATTCGAGAGGGAGAGATGGAGAGAGGGATTGAGAGAATTCGAGAGGGAGAGAGGGATTGAGAGAATTCGAGAGGGAGAGATGGAGTGAGAGAATTCGAGAGGGAGAGATGGAGGGAGAGAGTGAGAATTTGAGAGGGAGAGAGGGATTGAGAGAATTCGAGAGGGAGAGAGGGATTGAGAGAATTCGAGAGGGAGAGATGGAGTGAGAGAATTCGAGAGGGAGAGATGGAGGAAAAATGAGAATTCGAGAGTGTGAGAGAATGAGAGAGGGAGAGATGGAAGGAGAGAGAGAATTCGAGGGGGAGAGATGGAGAGAGGGATTGAGAGAATTTGAGAGGGAGAGATGGAGTGAGAGAATTCGAGAGCGAGAGATGGAGGGAGAGAGAGAATTCGAGAGGGAGAGATGGAGGGAAAGTGAGAGAATTTGAGAGGCAGAGATGGAGGGAGGGAGTGAGAGAATTCGAGAGGGAGGGAGGGAGTGAGAGAATTCGAGAGGGAGAGATGGAGGGAGGGAGTGAGAGAATTCGAGAGGGAGGGAGGGAGTGAGAGAATTCGAGAGGGAGGGAGGGAGTGAGAGAATTCGAGAGGGAGAGATGGAGGCAAGTGAGAGAATTCGAGAGGGAGAGATGAGAGGTAGTGAGAGAATTCGAGAGGGAGAGATGGAAGGATAGAATTCGAGAGGGAGAGGGAGAGATGGAGGGAGGGAGTGAGAGAATTCGAGAGGGAGGGAGGGAGTGAGAGAATTCGAGAGGGAGAGATGGAGGCAAGTGAGAGAATTCGAGAGGGAGAGATGGGAGGTAGTGAGAGAATTCGAGAGGGAGAGATGGAAGGATAGAATTCGAGAGGGAGAGGGAGAGAGAAGGAGGGAGAGAGTGAGAGAATTCAAGATGGAGGGAGGGAGTGAGAGAATTCAAGAGAGAGAGATGGAAGGAGAGATTTCGAGAGGGAGAGATGGATGGAGAGAATGAGAGAATTCGAGGGGGAGAGATGGAGGGAGAGAGTGAGAGAATTAGAAATGGAGGGAGGGAGTGAGAATTCGAGGGGGAGTGAGAGAATTCGAGAGGGAGAGATGGAGGGAGGGAGTGAGAGAATTCGAGATGGAGGGGAGGGAGTGAGATAATTCGAGAGAGAGATGGATTGAGGGAGTGAGAGAATTCGAGAGGGAGAGATGGGAGGGAGGGAGTGAGAGCATTCAAGAGGGAGAGATGGAGTGAGGGAGGATGAGAGAATTCGAGAGGGAGAGATGGAGAGAGTGAGAATTTGAGAGGGAGCGACGGGAGGGAGAGTGAGAGAATTCGAGAGGGAGAGATGGAGTGAGAGATGGAAGGAGAGAATTCGAGAGGGAGAGATGGAAGGAGAGAATTCGAGAGGGAGAGATGGAAGGAGAGAATTCGAGAGGGAGAGATGTAAGGAGAGAATTCGAGAGGGAGAGATGTAAGGAGAGAATTCGAGAGGGAGAGAGGGAGAGAATTCGAGAGGGAGAGATGGAGGGAGAGTGAGAGGATTCGAGAGGGAGAGATGGGAGGGAGTGAGTGAGAGAATTCGAGAGGGAGAGACGGAAGAAGAGAATGAGAGAATACGAGAGGGAGAGATGGAGGGAAGGAGGGTGAGAATTCGAGAGGGAGAGATGGAAGGAGAGAATTCAAGAGGGAGAGATGGAATGAGAGAATTCGAGAGGGAGAGATGGAGTGAGAGATGGAAGGAGAGAATTCAAGAGGGAGAGATGGAAGGAGAGAATTCGAGAGGGAGAGATGGAAGGAGAGAATTCGAGAGGGAGAGATGTAAGGAGAGAATTCGAGAGGGAGAGAGGGAGAGAATTCGAGAGGGAGAGATGGAGGGAGAGTGAGAGGATTCGAGAGGGAGAGATGGGAGGGAGTGAGTGAGAGAATTCGAGAGGGAGAGACGGAAGAAGAGAATGAGAGAATACGAGAGGGAGAGATGGAGGGAGTGTGAGAGAATTCGAGAGGGAGAGATGGAAGGAGTGAATTCGAGACGGAGAAATGGAAGGAGAGAATTCGAGAGCGAGAGATGGAGTGACAGAGAGAATTCGAGGGGGAGAGAGTGAGAGAATTCGAGAGGGAGAGATGGAAGGAGAGAATGAGAGAATTCGAGAGGGAGAGAGGGAGAGAATTCGAGAGGGAGAGTGAGAGGATTCGAGAGGGAGAGATGGGAGGGAGTGAGTGAGAGAATTCGAGAGGGAGAGATGGAAGGAGAGAATGAGAGAATTCGAGAGGGAGAGATGGAGGGAGTGTGAGATAATTCGAGAGGGAGAGATGGAAGGAGTGAATTCGAGAGGGAGAGATGGAGGGAGAGAGGGAGATAATTCGAGAGGGAGAGATGGAGTGAGGGAAGGTGAGAGAATTCGAGAGAGAGATGGAAGGAGAAAATTCGAGAGGGAGAGAGAGAATTCGAGGAGGAGAGTGTGAGAGAATTCGAGATGGAGAGATGGAATGAGGGAGTGAATGAGAGAATTCGAGAGGGAGAGATGGAGAGAGGGATTGAGAGAATTCGAGAGGGAGAGAGAGAATTCGAGGAGGAGAGTGAGAGAATTCGAGATGGAGAGATGGAATGAGGGAGTGAATGAGAGAATTCGAGAGGGAGAGATGGAGAGAGGGATTGAGAGAATTCGAGAGGGAGAGATGGAGTGAGAGAATTCGAGAGGGAGAGATGGAGAGATGGAGGGAAGGAGGGTGAGAATTCGAGAGGGAGAGATGGAAGGAGAGAATTCAAGAGGGAGAGATGGAATGAGAGAATTTGAGAGGGAGAGATGGAGTGAGAGATGGAAGGAGAGAATTCAAGAGGGAGAGATGGAAGGAGAGAATTCGAGAGGGAGAGATGGAAGGAGAGAATTCGAGAGGGAGAGATGTAAGGAGAGAATTCGAGAGGGAGAGAGGGAGAGAATTCGAGAGGGAGAGATGGAGGGAGAGTGAGAGGATTCGAGAGGGAGAGATGGGAGGGAGTGAGTGAGAGAATTCGAGAGGGAGAGACGGAAGAAGAGAATGAGAGAATACGAGAGGGAGAGATGGAGGGAGTGTGAGAGAATTCGAGAGGGAGAGATGGAAGGAGTGAATTCGAGACGGAGAGATGGAAGGAGAGAATTCGAGAGCGAGAGATGGAGGGACAGAGAGAATTCGAGGGGGAGAGAGTGAGAGAATTCGAGAGGGAGAGATGGAAGGAGAGAATGAGAGAATTCGAGAGGGAGAGAGGGAGAGAATTCGAGAGGGAGAGTGAGAGGATTCGAGAGGGAGAGATGGGAGGGAGTGAGTGAGAGAATTCGAGAGGGAGAGATGGAAGGAGAGAATGAGAGAATTCGAGAGGGAGAGATGGAGGGAGTGTGAGATAATTCGAGAGGGAGAGATGGAAGGAGTGAATTCGAGAGGGAGAGATGGAGGGAGAGAGAGAGATAATTCGAGAGGGAGAGATGGAGTGAGGGAAGGTGAGAGAATTCGAGAGAGATGGAAGGAGAAAATTCGAGAGGGAGAGAGAGAATTCGAGGAGGAGAGTGTGAGAGAATTCGAGATGGAGAGATGGAATGAGGGAGAGAATGAGAGAATTCGAGAGGGAGAGATGGAGAGAGGGATTGAGAGAATTCGAGAGGGAGAGATGGAGTGAGAGAATTCGAGAGGGAGAGAGTGAGAGAATTCGAGAGGGAGAGATGGAGGGAGAGAGTTAGAATTTGAGAGGGATTGAGAGAATTTGAGAGGGAGAGATGGAGTGAGAGAATTCGAGAGGGAGAGATGGAGGGAAAGTGAGAATTCGAGAGTGTTTAGAGAATGAGAGAGTGAGAGATGGAAGGAGAGAGAGAATTCGAGAGGGAGAGATGGAGGGAAAGTGAGAGAATTTGAGAGGGAGAGATGGAGGGAGGGAGTGAGAGAATTCGAGAGGGAGAGATGGGAGGTAGTGAGAGAATTCGAGAGGGAGAGAGGGAGGGAGTGAGAGAATTCGAGAGGGAGGGAGGGAGTGAGAGAATTCGAGAGGGAGGGAGGGAGTGAGAGAATTCGAGAGGGAGAGATGGAGGCAAGTGAGAGAATTCGAGAGGGAGAGATGGGAGGTAGTGAGAGAATTCGAGAGGGAGAGATGGAAGGATAGAATTCGAGAGGGAGAGGGAGAGAGAAGGAGGGAGAGAGTGAGAGAATTCAAGATGGAGGGAGGGAGTGAGAGAATTCAAGAGAGAGAGATGGAAGGAGAGATTTCGAAAGGGAGAGATGGATGGAGAGAATTCGAGAGGGAGAGATGGAGGCAGGGAGTGAGTGAGAATTCGAGAGGGAGAGATGGAAGGAGAGATTTCGAGAGGGAGAGATGGATGGAGAGAATTCGAGAGGGAGAGATGGAGGGAGAGAGGGAGAGAATTCGAGATGGAGTGAGGGAGTGTGAGAATTCGAGAGAGAGATGGAAGGAGGGAATTCGAGAGCGAGAGACGGAGGTAGAGAGAGAATTCGAGGGAGAGAGATGGAGGGAGAGTGAGAGAATTCGAGAGGGAGAGAGTGAAGAATTCGAGAGGGAGAGATGGGAGGGAGTGAGTGAGAGAATTCGAGAGGGAGAGATGGAAGGAGAGATTGAGAGAATTCGAGAGGGAGAGATGGAGGGTAGGAGTGAGAGAATTCGAGAGGGAGAGATGGGAGGAGAGAGAGAATTCGAGAGGGAGAGATGGAGGCAGGGAGTGAGTGAGAATTCGAGAGGGAGAGATGGAAGGAGAGATTTCGAGAGGGAGAGATGGATGGAGAGAATTCGAGAGGGAGAGATGGAGGGAGAGAGGGAGAGAATTTGAGATGGAGAGATGGAGTGAGGGAGTGTGAGAATTCGAGAGAGAGATGGAAGGAGGGAATTCGAGAGCGAGAGATGGAGGTAGAGAGAGAATTCGAGGGAGAGAGATGGAGGGAGAGAGAGAATTCGAGAGGGAGAGATGGAGGGAGGGAGTGAGAATTCGAGAGGGAGAGATGGAAGGAGAGAATTCGAGAGAGAGATGGATGGAGAGAATGAGAGAATTCGAGAGGGAGACATGGAGGGAGAGTGAGAGAATTCGAGAGGGAGAGATGGGAGGGAGGGAGAATTCGAAAGGGAGTGACGGGAGGGAGTGAGAGAATTCGAGAGGGAGAGATGGAGGGAGGGAGTTAGAGAATTCAAGAGGGAGAGATGGAGGGAGGGAGTGAGAGAAATCAAGGGAGAGGGAGAGATGGAGGGAGAGTGAGGAAATTCGAGAGTGAGAGAATTTGAGAGGGAGTAATGGAGGGAGAGAGTGAGAAAATTCGAGAGGTAGAGATGAAGGGAGAGTGAGAGAATTCGAGAGGGAGAGACGGGAGGGAGGGCGAGAGAATTTGAGAGGGAGCGATGGAGGGAGGGAGCAAGAGAATTCGAGAGGGAGAGAGTGAGATAATTCGAGAGGGAGAGATGGAGGGAGGGATTGAGAGAATTCGAAAGGGAGAGATGGAGTGAGAAAATTCGTGAGGGAGAGATGGAGGGAGAGAGTGAGAGAATTCGAGAGCGAGAGATGGAGGGGGGGAGGGAGTGAGAGAATTCGAGAGGGAGAGAGAGAATTTAAGATGGAGAGATGGAGGGAGGGAGTGAGAGGATTCGAGAGGGAGAGATGGAGGGAGGGAGGGAGTGAGAGAATTCGAGAGGGAAAGAGAGAATTTAAGAGGGAGAGATGGAGGGAGGGAGTGAGAGGATTCGAGAGGGAGAGATGGAGGGAGGGTGAGAGAATTCGAGAGGGAGCGATGGAGGGAGAGAGTGAGAAAATTTAAGAGGGAGAGATGGAGGGAGGGTTTGAGAGGGAGAGATGGAATGAGAGAATTCGAGAGGGAGAGATGGAGGGAGAGAGAGAATTCGAGAGCGAGAGATGGAGGGAGAGAATGAGAGAATTCGAGAGGGAGAGATGGAGGGAGAGTGAGAGAATTCGAGAGGGAGTGATGGGAGGGAGAGAGACTTCGAGAGGGAGAGACGGGAGGGAGTGAGAAAATAAGAGAGGGATAGATGGAGGGAGGGAGTGAGAGAATTCGAGAGGGAGCGAGGGAGGGAGCAAGAGAATTCGAGAGGGAGAGACGGAGGGAGGGATTGAGAGAATTCGAGAGGGAGAGATGGAGTGAAAAAATTCAAGAGGGAGAGAGTGAGAGAATTCGAGAGTGAGAGATGGAGGGAGGGATTGAGAGAATTCGAGAGGGAGAGATGGAGGGAGGGATTGAGAGAATTCGAGAGGGAGAGATGGAGTGAGAAAATTCAAGAGGGAGAGAGTGAGAGAATTCGAGAGCGAGAGATGGAAGGAGAGAATGAGAGAATTCGAGAAGGAGAGATGGAGGGAGGGAGTGAGAAAATTCGAGAGGGAGAGATGGAGGGAGAGAGTGAGAGAATTCGAGAGGGAGAGAGTGAAGAATTCGAGAGGGAGAGATGGCAAGGAGGGAGTGAGAGAATTCGAGAGGGAGAGATGGAGGGAGAGGGAGAGATGGAGGGAGGGAGTGAGAATTCTGGAGGGAGGGAGTGAGAATTCGAGAGGGAGAGACGGAAGGAGAGAATTCGAGAGGGGGAGATGGAAGGAGAGAATTCGAGAGAGAGATGGAAGGAGAGAATTCGAGAGAGAGAGATGGAGTGAGGGAGGGTGAGAGAATTCGAGAGGGAGAGATGGTGTGAGGGAGGGTGAGAAAATTCGAGAGGGAGAGATGGAAGGTGAGAATGAGAGAATTCGAGGGGGAGAGATGAGAGGGAGTGAGAGAATTCAAGAGGGAGAGATGGAGGGAGAGAATGAGAGAATTCGAGAGGGAGAGATGGAGGGAGAGTGAGAGAATTCGATAGGGAGAGATGGAGGGAGAGAATGAGAGAATTCGAGAGGGAGAGATGGGGGGGGGGAGTGAGAATTCGAGAAGGAGTGATGGAGGGAGAGTAGGAGAATTCGAGAGGGAGAGATGGATGGAGAGAGAGAATTCGAGAGGGAGAGAATGAGAGAATTCGAGAGGGAGAGATGGAGGGAGAGAATTAGAGAATTCGAGAGGGAGAGATGGAGGGAGAGAGAGAATTCGAGATGGAGGGAGGGAGTGAGATAATTCGAGAGAGAGATGGGGGGGAGTGAGAATTCGAGAAGGAGTGATGGAGGGAGAGTGGGAGAATTCGAGAGGGAGAGATGGATGGAGAGAGAGAATTCGAGAGGGAGAGATGGAGGGAGAGAGTGAAGAATTCGAGAGGGAGAGATGGGAGGGAGTGAGTGAGAGAATTCGAGAGGGAGAGATGGAAGGAGAGAATGAGAGAATTCGAGATGGACGGTAGGAGTGAGAGATTTCGAGAGGGAGAGATGGATGGAGAGATTTCGAGAGGGAGAGATGGATGGAGAGAATTCGAGAGGGAGAGAAGGAGAGAATTCGAGAGGGAGAGATGGAGGGAGAGAAGGAGAGAATTCGAGAGGGAGAGATGGAGTGAGGGAGGGTGAGAGAATTCGAGAGAGAGATGGAAGGAGAGAATTCGAGAGCGAGTGGGAGGGAGAGAGAATTCGAGGGGGTGAGTGAGAGAATTCGAGAGGGAAAGATGGAATGAGAGAATTCGAGAGAGAAATGGAGGGAGGGAGTGAGAATTCGAGGGGGAGAGAGTGAGAGAATTCGAGAGGGAGAGATGGAAGGAGAGAATGAGAGAATTCGAGAGGGAGAGAGGGAGAGAATTCGAGAGGGAGAGTGAGAGGATTCGAGAGGGAGAGATGGGAGGGAGTGAGTGAGAGAATTCGAGAGGGAGAGATGGAAGGAGAGAATGAGAGAATTCGAGAGGGAGAGATGGAGGGAGTGTGAGATAATTCGAGAGGGAGAGATGGAAGGAGTGAATTCGAGAGGGAGAGATGGAGGGAGAGAGAGAGATAATTCGAGAGGGAGAGATGGAGTGAGGGAAGGTGAGAGAATTCGAGAGAGATGGAAGGAGAAAATTCGAGAGGGAGAGAGAGAATTCGAGGAGGAGAGTGTGAGAGAATTCGAGATGGAGAGATGGAATGAGGGAGAGAATGAGAGAATTCGAGAGGGAGAGATGGAGAGAGGGATTGAGAGAATTCGAGAGGGAGAGATGGAGTGAGAGAATTCGAGAGGGAGAGAGTGAGAGAATTCGAGAGGGAGAGATGGAGGGAGAGAGTTAGAATTTGAGAGGGATTGAGAGAATTTGAGAGGGAGAGATGGAGTGAGAGAATTCGAGAGGGAGAGATGGAGGGAAAGTGAGAATTCGAGAGTGTTTAGAGAATGAGAGAGTGAGAGATGGAAGGAGAGAGAGAATTCGAGAGGGAGAGATGGAGGGAAAGTGAGAGAATTTGAGAGGGAGAGATGGAGGGAGGGAGTGAGAGAATTCGAGAGGGAGAGATGGGAGGTAGTGAGAGAATTCGAGAGGGAGAGAGGGAGGGAGTGAGAGAATTCGAGAGGGAGGGAGGGAGTGAGAGAATTCGAGAGGGAGGGAGGGAGTGAGAGAATTCGAGAGGGAGAGATGGAGGCAAGTGAGAGAATTCGAGAGGGAGAGATGGGAGGTAGTGAGAGAATTCGAGAGGGAGAGATGGAAGGATAGAATTCGAGAGGGAGAGGGAGAGAGAAGGAGGGAGAGAGTGAGAGAATTCAAGATGGAGGGAGGGAGTGAGAGAATTCAAGAGAGAGAGATGGAAGGAGAGATTTCGAAAGGGAGAGATGGATGGAGAGAATTCGAGAGGGAGAGATGGAGGCAGGGAGTGAGTGAGAATTCGAGAGGGAGAGATGGAAGGAGAGATTTCGAGAGGGAGAGATGGATGGAGAGAATTCGAGAGGGAGAGATGGAGGGAGAGAGGGAGAGAATTCGAGATGGAGAGATGGAGTGAGGGAGTGTGAGAATTCGAGAGAGAGATGGAAGGAGGGAATTCGAGAGCGAGAGACGGAGGTAGAGAGAGAATTCGAGGGAGAGAGATGGAGGGAGAGTGAGAGAATTCGAGAGGGAGAGAGTGAAGAATTCGAGAGGGAGAGATGGGAGGGAGTGAGTGAGAGAATTCGAGAGGGAGAGATGGAAGGAGAGATTGAGAGAATTCGAGAGGGAGAGATGGAGGGTAGGAGTGAGAGAATTCGAGAGGGAGAGATGGGAGGAGAGAGAGAATTCGAGAGGGAGAGATGGAGGCAGGGAGTGAGTGAGAATTCGAGAGGGAGAGATGGAAGGAGAGATTTCGAGAGGGAGAGATGGATGGAGAGAATTCGAGAGGGAGAGATGGAGGGAGAGAGGGAGAGAATTTGAGATGGAGAGATGGAGTGAGGGAGTGTGAGAATTCGAGAGAGAGATGGAAGGAGGGAATTCGAGAGCGAGAGATGGAGGTAGAGAGAGAATTCGAGGGAGAGAGATGGAGGGAGAGAGAGAATTCGAGAGGGAGAGATGGAGGGAGGGAGTGAGAATTCGAGAGGGAGAGATGGAAGGAGAGAATTCGAGAGAGAGATGGATGGAGAGAATGAGAGAATTCGAGAGGGAGACATGGAGGGAGAGTGAGAGAATTCGAGAGGGAGAGATGGGAGGGAGGGAGAATTCGAAAGGGAGTGACGGGAGGGAGTGAGAGAATTCGAGAGGGAGAGATGGAGGGAGGGAGTTAGAGAATTCAAGAGGGAGAGATGGAGGGAGGGAGTGAGAGAAATCAAGGGAGAGGGAGAGATGGAGGGAGAGTGAGGAAATTCGAGAGTGAGAGAATTTGAGAGGGAGTAATGGAGGGAGAGAGTGAGAAAATTCGAGAGGTAGAGATGAAGGGAGAGTGAGAGAATTCGAGAGGGAGAGACGGGAGGGAGGGCGAGAGAATTTGAGAGGGAGCGATGGAGGGAGGGAGCAAGAGAATTCGAGAGGGAGAGAGTGAGATAATTCGAGAGGGAGAGATGGAGGGAGGGATTGAGAGAATTCGAAAGGGAGAGATGGAGTGAGAAAATTCGTGAGGGAGAGATGGAGGGAGAGAGTGAGAGAATTCGAGAGCGAGAGATGGAGGGGGGGAGGGAGTGAGAGAATTCGAGAGGGAGAGAGAGAATTTAAGATGGAGAGATGGAGGGAGGGAGTGAGAGGATTCGAGAGGGAGAGATGGAGGGAGGGAGGGAGTGAGAGAATTCGAGAGGGAAAGAGAGAATTTAAGAGGGAGAGATGGAGGGAGGGAGTGAGAGGATTCGAGAGGGAGAGATGGAGGGAGGGTGAGAGAATTCGAGAGGGAGCGATGGAGGGAGAGAGTGAGAAAATTCAAGAGGGAGAGATGGAGGGAGGGTTTGAGAGGGAGAGATGGAATGAGAGAATTCGAGAGGGAGAGATGGAGGGAGAGAGAGAATTCGAGAGCGAGAGATGGAGGGAGAGAATGAGAGAATTCGAGAGGGAGAGATGGAGGGAGAGTGAGAGAATTCGAGAGGGAGTGATGGGAGGGAGAGAGACTTCGAGAGGGAGAGACGGGAGGGAGTGAGAAAATAAGAGAGGGATAGATGGAGGGAGGGAGTGAGAGAATTCGAGAGGGAGCGAGGGAGGGAGCAAGAGAATTCGAGAGGGAGAGACGGAGGGAGGGATTGAGAGAATTCGAGAGGGAGAGATGGAGTGAAAAAATTCAAGAGGGAGAGAGTGAGAGAATTCGAGAGTGAGAGATGGAGGGAGGGATTGAGAGAATTCGAGAGGGAGAGATGGAGGGAGGGATTGAGAGAATTCGAGAGGGAGAGATGGAGTGAGAAAATTCAAGAGGGAGAGAGTGAGAGAATTCGAGAGCGAGAGATGGAAGGAGAGAATGAGAGAATTCGAGAAGGAGAGATGGAGGGAGGGAGTGAGAAAATTCGAGAGGGAGAGATGGAGGGAGAGAGTGAGAGAATTCGAGAGGGAGAGAGTGAAGAATTCGAGAGGGAGAGATGGCAAGGAGGGAGTGAGAGAATTCGAGAGGGAGAGATGGAGGGAGAGGGAGAGATGGAGGGAGGGAGTGAGAATTCTGGAGGGAGGGAGTGAGAATTCGAGAGGGAGAGACGGAAGGAGAGAATTCGAGAGGGGGAGATGGAAGGAGAGAATTCGAGAGAGAGATGGAAGGAGAGAATTCGAGAGAGAGAGATGGAGTGAGGGAGGGTGAGAGAATTCGAGAGGGAGAGATGGTGTGAGGGAGGGTGAGAAAATTCGAGAGGGAGAGATGGAAGGTGAGAATGAGAGAATTCGAGGGGGAGAGATGAGAGGGAGTGAGAGAATTCAAGAGGGAGAGATGGAGGGAGAGAATGAGAGAATTCGAGAGGGAGAGATGGAGGGAGAGTGAGAGAATTCGATAGGGAGAGATGGAGGGAGAGAATGAGAGAATTCGAGAGGGAGAGATGGGGGGGGGGGAGTGAGAATTCGAGAAGGAGTGATGGAGGGAGAGTAGGAGAATTCGAGAGGGAGAGATGGATGGAGAGAGAGAATTCGAGAGGGAGAGAATGAGAGAATTCGAGAGGGAGAGATGGAGGGAGAGAATTAGAGAATTCGAGAGGGAGAGATGGAGGGAGAGAGAGAATTCGAGATGGAGGGAGGGAGTGAGATAATTCGAGAGAGAGATGGGGGGGAGTGAGAATTCGAGAAGGAGTGATGGAGGGAGAGTGGGAGAATTCGAGAGGGAGAGATGGATGGAGAGAGAGAATTCGAGAGGGAGAGATGGAGGGAGAGAGTGAAGAATTCGAGAGGGAGAGATGGGAGTGAGTGAGAGAATTCGAGAGGGAGAGATGGAAGGAGAGAATGAGAGAATTCGAGATGGACGGTAGGAGTGAGAGATTTCGAGAGGGAGAGATGGATGGAGAGATTTCGAGAGGGAGAGATGGATGGAGAGAATTCGAGAGGGAGAGAAGGAGAGAATTCGAGAGGGAGAGATGGAGGGAGAGAAGGAGAGAATTCGAGAGGGAGAGATGGAGTGAGGGAGGGTGAGAGAATTCGAGAGAGAGATGGAAGGAGAGAATTCGAGAGCGAGTGGGAGGGAGAGAGAATTCGAGGGGGTGAGTGAGAGAATTCGAGAGGGAAAGATGGAATGAGAGAATTCGAGAGAGAAATGGAGGGAGGGAGTGAGAATTCGAGAGGGAGAGTGAGAGAAATCGAGAGGGAGAGTATGAAAGAATTCGAGAGGGAGAGATGAAGGGAGGGAGGGAGAATTTGAGAGGGAGAGATGGAAGGAGAGTGAGAGAATTCGACAGGGAGAGATGGAAGGAGAGAATTCGAGAGAGAGATGGATGGAGAGAATGAGAGAATTCGAGAGGGAGAGATGGAGGGAGAGTGAGAAAATTCGAGAGGGAGAGATGGAGGGAGTGAGTGAGAATTCGAGAGGGAGAGATGGAGGGAGTGAGTGAGAATTCGAGAGGGAGAGATGGAGGGAGAGTTAGAGAATTCGAGAGAGAGAGATGGAGGGAGAGTGAGAGAATTCGAGAGGGAGAGAGTGAAGAATTCGAGAGGGAGAGATGGGAGGGAGTGAGTGAGAGAATTCGAGAGGGAGAGATGGAAGGAGAGATTGAGAGAATTCGAGAGGGAGAGATGGAGGGTAGGAGTGAGAGAATTCGAGAGGGAGAGATGGGAGGAGAGTGAGAGAATTCGAGAGGGAGAGATGGAGGCAGGGAGTGAGTGAGAATTCGAGAGGGAGAGATGGAAGGAGAGATTTCGAGAGGGAGAGATGGATGGAGAGAATTCGAGAGGTAGAGATGGAGGGAGAGAGGGAGAGAATTCGAGATGGAGAGATGGAGTGAGGGAGTGTGAGAATTCGAGAGAGAGATGGAAGGAGGGAATTCGAGAGCGAGAGATGGAGGTAGAGAGAGAATTCGAGGGAGAGAGATGGAGGGAGAGTGAGAGAATTCGAGAGGGAGAGAGTGAAGAATTCGAGAGGGAGAGATGGGAGGGAGTGAGTGAGAGAATTCGAGAGGGAGAGATGGAAGGAGAGATTGAGAGAATTCGAGAGGGAGAGATGGAGGGTAGGAGTGAGAGAATTCGAGAGGGAGAGATGGGAGGAGAGTGAGAGAATTCGAGAGGGAGAGATGGAGGCAGGGAGTGAGTGAGAATTCGAGAGGGAGAGATGGAAGGAGAGATTTCGAGAGGGAGAGATGGATGGAGAGAATTCGAGAGGGAGAGATGGAGGGAGAGAGGGAGAGAATTCGAGATGGAGAGATGGAGTGAGGGAGTGTGAGAATTCGAGAGAGAGATGGAAGGAGGGAATTCGAGAGCGAGAGATGGAGGTAGAGAGAGAATTCGAGGGAGAGAGATGGAGGGAGAGTGAGAGAATTCGAGGGAGAGATGGAGGGAGGGAGTGAGAATTCGAGAGGGAGAGATGGAAGGAGAGAATTCGAGAGAGATGGATGGAGAGAATGAGAGAATTCGAGAGGGAGAGATGGAGGGAGAGTGAGAGAATTCGAGAGGGAGAGATGGGAGGGAGGGAGAATTCGAAAGGGAGTGACGGGAGGGAGTGAGAGAATTCGAGAGGGAGAGATGGAGGGAGGGAGTGAGAGAATTCAAGAGGGAGAGATGGAGGGAGGGAGTGAGAGAAATCAAGGGAGAGGGAGAGATGGAGGGAGAGTGAGGAAATTCGAGAGGGAGAGAGTGAGAGAATTTGAGAGGGAGTAATGGAGAGAGAGAGTGAGAAAATTCGAGAGGTAGAGATGAAGGGAGAGTGAGAGAATTCGAGAGGGAGAGACGGGAGGGAGGGCGACAGAATTTGAGAGGGAGTGATGGAGGGAAGGAGCAAGAGAATTCGAGAGGGAGAGAGTGAGATAATTCGAGAGGGAGAGATGGAGGGAGGGATTGAGAGAATTCGAAAGGGAGAGATGGAGTGAGAAAATTCGTGAGGGAGAGATGGAGGGAGAGAGTGAGAGAATTCGAGAGGGAGAGAGAGAATTTAAGATGGAGAGATGGAGGGAGGGAGTGAGAGGATTCGAGAGGGAGAGATGGAGGGAGGGAGGGAGTGAGAGAATTCGAGAGGGAGAGAGAGAATTTAAGAGGAAGAGATGGAGGGAGGGAGTGAGAGGATTCGAGAGGGAGAGATGGAGGGAGGGTGAGAGAATTCGAGTGGGAGCGATGGAGGGAGAGAGTGAGAAAATTCAAGAGGGAGAGATGGAGGGAGGGTTTGAGAGGGAGAGATGGAATGAGAGAATTCGAGAGGGAGAGATGGAGGGAGGGAGAGAATTCGAGAGCGAGAGATGGAGGGAGAGAATGAGAGAATTCGAGAGGGAGAGATGGAGGGAGAGTGAGAGAATTCAAGAGGGAGAGATGGAGGGAGGGTTTGAGAGGGAGAGATGGAATGGGAGAATTCGAGAGGGAGAGATGGAGGGAGAGAGAGAGAATTCGAGAGCGAGAGATGGAGGGAGAGAATTCGAGAGGGAGAGATGGAGGGAGGGAGTGAGAGAATTCGAGAGGGAGTGAGAGAATTCGAGAGGGAGAGATGGAGGGAGAGTGAGAGAATTCGAGAGGGAGAGATGGAGGGAGAGAATTCGAGAGGGAGAGATGGAGGGAGGGAGTGAGAGAATTCGAGAGGGAGTGAGAGAATTCGAGAGGGAGAGATGGAGGGAGGGAGTGAGAGAATTCGAGAGGGAGTGAGAGAATTCGAGAGAGAGAGATGGAGGGAGAGTTAGAGAATTCGAGAGGGAGAGATGGAGGGAGAGTGAGAGAATTCGAGAGGGAGAGATGGAGGGAGAGTAAGAGAATTCGAGAGGGAGAGATGGAGGGAGAGAATTCGAGAGGGAGAGGGAGAGAATTCGAGAGGGAGAGATGGAGGGAGAGTGAGAGAATTCGAGAGGGAGAGATGGAGGGAGAGTGAGAGAATTCGAGAGGGAGAGATGGAGGGAGAGTAAGAGAATTCGAGAGGGAGAGATGGAGGGAGAGTGAGAGAATTCGAGAGGGAGAGATGGAGGGAGAGTGAGAATTCGAGAGGGAGAGATGGAGGGAGAGTGAGAGAATTCGAGAGGGAGAGTGAGAGAAATCGAGAGAGAGTGAGCGAATTTGAGAGGGAGAGATGGAGGGAGAGAGTAAGAGAATTCGAGAGGGAGAGATGGAGGGAGAGTGAGAGAATTCGAGAGGGAGAGATGGAGGGAGAGTGAGAGAATTCGAGAGGGAGAGATGGAGGGAGAGTGAGAGAATTCGAGAGGGAGTGATGGGAGGGAGGGAGACTTCGAGAGGGAGAGACGGGAGGGAGTGAGAAAATAAGAGAGGGATAGATGGAGGGAGGGAGTGAGAATTTGAGAGGGAGAGATGGAGTGAGAAAATTCAAGAGGGAGAGAGGGAGAGAATTCGAGAGTGAGAGATGGAGGGAGGGATTGAGAGAATTCGAGAGGGAGAGATGGAGTGAGAAAATTCAAGAGGGAGAGAGTGAGAGAATTCGAGAGCGAGAGATGGAAGGAGAGAATGAGAGAATTCGAGAGGGAGAGATGGAGGGAGGGAGTGAGAAAATTCAAGAGGGAGAGATGGAGGGAGAGAGTGAGAGAATTCGAGAGGGAGAGAGTGAAGAATTCGAGAGGGAGAGATGGCAAGGAGGGAGTGAGAGAATTCGAGAGGGAGAGATGGAGGGAGAGGGAGAGATGGAGGGAGGGAGTGAGAATTCTGGAGGGAGGGAGAGAGAATTCGAGAGGGAGAGACGGAAGGAGAGAATTCGAGAGGGGGAGATGGAAGGAGAGAATTCGAGAGAGAGATGGAAGGAGAGAATTCGAGAGAGAGAGATGGAAGGAGAGAATTCGAGAGGGAGAGATGGAAGGAGAGAGGGAGAGAATTTGAGAGGGAGAGAATTTGAGATGGAGGGAGAGAGGGAGAGAATTCGAGAGGGAGAGATGGAGTGAGGGAGGGTGAGAGAATTCGAGAGGGAGAGATGGTGTGAGGGAGGGTGAGAAAATTCGAGAGGGAGAGATGGAAGGTGAGAATGAGAGAATTCGAGGGGGAGAGATGAGAGGGAGTGAGAGAATTCAAGAGGGAGAGATGGAGTGAGAAAATTCAAGAGGGAGAGATAGAGGGAGAGAGGGAGAGAATTCGAGAGTGAGAGATGGAGGGAGGGATTGAGAGAATTCGAGAGGGAGAGATGGAGTGAGAAAATTCAAGAGGGAGAGAGTGAGAGAATTCGAGAGCGAGAGATGGAAGGAGAGAATGAGAGAATTCGAGAGGGAGAGATGGAGGGAGGGAGTGAGAAAATTCAAGAGGGAGAGATGGAGGGAGAGAGTGAGAGAATTCGAGAGGGAGAGAGTGAAGAATTCGAGAGGGAGAGATGGCAAGGAGGGAGTGAGAGAATTCGAGAGGGAGAGATGGAGGGAGAGGGAGAGATGGAGGGAGGGAGTGAGAATTCTGGAGGGAGGGAGAGAGAATTCGAGAGGGAGAGATGGAAGGAGAGAATTCGAGAGGGGGAGATGGAAGGAGAGAATTCGAGAGAGAGATGGAAGGAGAGAATTCGAGAGAGAGAGATGGAAGGAGAGAATTCGAGAGGGAGAGATGGAAGGAGAGAGGGAGAGAATTTGAGAGGGAGAGAATTTGAGATGGAGGGAGAGAGGGAGAGAATTCGAGAGGGAGAGATGGAGTGAGGGAGGGTGAGAGAATTCGAGAGGGAGAGATGGTGTGAGGGAGTGTGAGAAAATTCGAGAGGGAGAGATGGAAGGTGAGAATGAGAGAATTCGAGGGGGAGAGATGAGAGGGAGTGAGAGAATTCAAGAGGGAGAGATGGAGGGAGAGAATGAGAGAATTCGAGAGGGAGAGATGGAGGGAGAGTGAGAGAATTCGAGAGGGAGAGATGGAGGGAGAGAATTAGAGAATTCGAGAGGGAGAGATGGAGGGAGAGAGAGAATTCGAGATGGAGGGAGGGAGTGAGATAATTCGAGAGAGAGATGGGGGGGAGTGAGAATTCGAGAAGGAGTGATGGAGGGAGAGTGGGAGAATTCGAGAGGGAGAGATGGATGGAGAGAGAGAATTCGAGAGGGAGAGATGGAGGGAGAGAATGAGAGAATTCGAGAGGGAGAGATGGAGGGAGAGAATTAGAGAATTCGAGAGGGAGAGATGGAGGGAGAGAGAGAATTCGAGATGGAGGGAGGGAGTGAGATAATTCGAGAGAGAGATGGGGGGGAGTGAGAATTCGAGAAGGAGTGATGGAGGGAGAGTGGGAGAATTCGAGAGGGAGAGATGGATGGAGAGAGAGAATTCGAGAGGGAGAGATGGAGGGAGAGAGTGAAGAATTCGAGAGGGAGAGATGGGAGGGAGTGAGTGAGAGAATTCGAGAGGGAGAGATGGAAGGAGAGAATGAGAGAATTCGAGATGGAGGGTAGGAGTGAGAGAATTCGAGAGGGAGAGATGGATGGAGAGATTTCGAGAGGGAGAGATGGATGGAGAGAATTCGAGAGGGAGAGTAGGAGAGAATTCGAGAGGGAGAGATGGAGGGAGAGAAGGAGAGAATTCGAGAGGGAGAGATGGAGTGAGGGAGGGTGAGAGAATTCGAGAGAGAGATGGAAGGAGAGAATTCGAGAGCGAGTGGGAGGGAGAGAGAGAATTCGAGGGGGTGAGTGAGAGAATTCGAGAGGGAAAGATGGAATGAGAGAATTCGAGAGAGAAATGGAGGGAGGGAGTGAGAATTCGAGAGGGAGAGTGAGAGAAATCGAGAGGGAGAGTATGAAAGAATTTGAGAGGGAGAGATGGAGGGAGGGAGGGAGAATTTGAGAGGGAGAGATGGAAGGAGAGTGAGAGAATTCGACAGGGAGAGATGGAAGGAGAGAATTCGAGAGAGAGATGGATGGAGAGAATGAGAGAATTCGAGAGGGAGAGATGGAGGGAGAGTGAGAAAATTCGAGAGGGAGAGATGGAGGGAGTGAGTGAGAATTCGAGAGAGAGATGGAGGGAGTGAGTGAGAATTCGAGAGGGAGAGATGGAGGGAGAGTTAGAGAATTCGAGAGAGAGAGATGGAGGGAGAGTGAGAGAATTCGAGAGGGAGAGAGTGAAGAATTCGAGAGGGAGAGATGGGAGGGAGTGAGTGAGAGAATTCGAGAGGGAGAGATGGAAGGAGAGAATGAGAGAATTCGAGAGGGAGAGATGGAGGGTAGGAGTGAGAGAATTCGAGAGGGAGAGATGGGAGGAGAGTGAGAGAATTCGAGAGGGAGAGATGGAGGCAGGGAGTGAGTGAGAATTCGAGAGGGAGAGATGGAAGGAGAGATTTCGAGAGGGAGAGATGAATGGAGAGAATTCGAGAGGGAGAGAGGGAGAGAATTCGAGATGGAGAGATGGAGGTAGAGAGAGAATTCGAGGGAGAGAGATGGAGGGAGAGTGAGAGAATTCGAGAGGGAGAGATGGAGGGAGGGAGTGAGAATTCGAGAGGGAGAGATGGAAGGAGAGAATTCGAGAGAGAGATGGATGGAGAGAATGAGAGAATTCGAGAGGGAGAGATGGAGGGAGAGTGAGAGAATTCGAGAGGGAGATATGGGAGGGAGGGAGAATTCGAAAGGGAGTGACGGGAGGGAGTGAGAGAATTCGAGAGGGAGAGATGGAGGGAGGGAGTGAGAGAATTCAAGAGGGAGAGATGGAGGGAGGGAGTGAGAGAAATCAAGGGAGAGGGAGAGATGGAGGGAGAGTGAGGAAATTCGAGAGGGAGAGAGTGAGAGAATTTGAGAGGGAGTAATGGAGGGAGAGAGTGAGAAAATTCGAGAGGTAGAGATGAAGGGAGAGTGAGAGAATTCGAGAGGGAGAGACGGGAGGGAGGGCGAGAGAATTTGAGAGGGAGCGATGGAGGGAGGGAGCAAGAGAATTCGAGAGGGAGAGAGTGAGATAATTCGAGAGGGAGAGATGGAGGGAGGGATTGAGAGAATTCGAAAGGGAGAGATGGAGTGAGAAAATTCGTGAGGGAGAGATGGAGGGAGTGTGAGAGAATTCGAGAGGGAGTGATGGGAGGGAGGGAGACTTCGAGAGGGAGAGACGGGAGGGAGTGAGAAAATAAGAGAGGGATAGAGGGAGGGAGTGAGAATTTGAGAGGGAGAGATGGAGTGAGAAAATTCAAGAGGGAGAGATAGAGGGAGTGAGAGAATTCGAGAGGGAGCGAGGGAGGGAGCAAGAGAATTCGAGAGGGAGAGATGGAGGGAGAGTGAGAGAATTCGAGAGGGAGAGTGAGAGAATTCGAGAGAGAGAGTGAGAGAATTCGAGAGAGAGAGTGAGAGAATTTGAGAGGGAGAGATGGAGGGAGAGAGTTGAGAGAATTCGAGAGGGAGAGATGGAGGGAGAGAGTAAGAGAATTCGAGAGGGAGAGATGGAGGGAGAGTGAGAGAATTCGAGAGGGAGTGATGGGAGGGAGGGAGACTTCGAGAGGGAGAGACGGGAGGGAGTGAGAAAATAAGAGAGGGATAGATGGAGGGAGGGAGTGAGAATTTGAGAGGGAGAGATGGAGTGAGAAAATTCAAGAGGGAGAGATAGAGGGAGAGAGTGAGAGAATTCGAGCGGGAGCGAGGGAGGGAGCAAGAGAATTCGAGAGGGAGAGATGGAGGGAGGGATTGAGAGAATTCAAGAGGGAGAGATGGAGTGAGAAAATTCAAGAGGAAGAGAGTGAGAGAATTCGAGAGCGAGAGATGGAAGGAGAGAATGAGAGAATTCGAGAGGGAGAGATGGAGGGAGGGAGTGAGAAAATTCGAGAGGGAAAGATGGAAGGAGAGAGTGAGAGAATTCGAGAGGGAGAGAGTGAAGAATTCGAGAGGGAGAGATGGCAAGGAGGGAGTGAGAGAATTTGAGAGGGAGAGTGAGAGAAATCGAGGGGGAGGGATGGGAGGGAGAGATGAGAGAATTAGAGGGGGAGAGAGTGAGAGACTTCGAGAGGGAGAGATGGAAGGAGAGAATTCGAGTGGGAGAGATGGAAGGAGAGAATTCGAGAGGGAGAGATGGAAGGAGAGAATTCGACAGAGAGATGGAGGGAGCGAGGGAGAGAATTCGAGAGGGAGAGATGGAGTGAGGGAGAGGGAGAAATGGCAGGGAGGGAGTGAGAGAATTCGAGAGGGAGAGATGGAGGGAGAGTGAGAGAATTCGAGAGGGAGAGATGGCAGGGAGGGAGTGAGAGAATTTGAGAGGGAGAGTGAGAGAAATCGAGGGGGAGGGATGGGAGGGAGAGATGAGAGAATTAGAGGGGGAGAGAGTGAGAGACTTCGAGAGGGAGAGATGGAAGGAGAGAATTCGAGTGGGAGAGATGGAAGGAGAGAATTCGAGAGGGAGAGATGGAAGGAGAGAATTCGACAGAGAGAGATGGAGGGAGCGAGGGAGAGAATTCGAGAGGGAGAGATGGAGTGAGGGAGAGGGAGAAATGGCAGGGAGGGAGTGAGAGAATTCGAGAGGGAGAAATGAAGGGAGAGAATTCGAGAGGGAGAGATGGAGGGAGGGAGTGAGAGAATTCGAGTGGGAGAGGTGGAAGGAGAGAATTCGAGAGGGAGGGATGGAGGGAGTGAGAATTCGAGAGGGAGAGATCAAGGTAGAGTGAGAGAATTCGAGGGGGAGAGAGTGAGAGAATTCAAGAGGGAGAGAGGAAGAGAATTCAAGAGGGAGAGATGGAAGGAGAGAATTCGATTGGGAGAGATGGAGGGAGAGTGAGAGAATTCGAGAGGGAAAGATGGAGGGAGTGAGTGAGAATTCGAGAGGGAGAGATGGGAGGGAGTGAGTGAGAATTCAAGAGGGAGAGACGGAAGGGAGAGTGAGAGAATTCGAGAGGGAGAGTGAGAATTCGAGAGGGAGAGATGGAGGGAGGGAGTGAGAGAATTCGAGAGGGAGAGTGAGAGAATTCGAGAGGGAGAGTGAGAATTCGAGAGGGAGAGATGGGAGGGAGTGAGTGAGAATTCAAGAGGGAGAGACGGAAGGGAGAGTGAGAGAATTCGAGAGGGAGAGTGAGAATTCGAGAGGGAGAGATGGAGGGAGGGAGTGAGAGAATTCGAGAGGGAGAGATGGAGGGAGAGTGAGAGAATTCGAGAGGGAAAGATGGAGGGAGTGAGTGAGAATTCGAGAGGGAGAGATGGGAGGGAGTGAGTGAGAATTCAAGAGGGAGAGACGGAAGGGAGAGTGAGAGAATTCGAGAGGGAGAATGAGAGAATTCGAGAGGGAGAGATGGAGGGAGGGAGTGAGAATTCGAGAGGGAGAGATGGAGGGAGAGTGAGAAAATTCGAGAGGGAGAGATGGAGGGAGGGAGTGAGAGAATTTGAGAGGGAGAGATGGAAGGAGAGAATTCGAGAGGGAGAGATGGAAGGAGAGAATTCGAGAGGGAGAGATGGAAGGAGAGAATTCGAAAGGGAGAGATGGAAGGAGAGAATTTGAGAGGAAGAGATGGAGCGAGGGAGTGAGAGAATTCGAGAGGGAGAGATGGAGGGAAAGTGAGAGAATTTGAGTTGGAGAGATGGAGGGAGGCAGTGAGAGAATTCGAGAGGGAGAGATGGAAGGAGTGAATTCGAGAGGGAGAGATGGAAGGAGAGAATTCGAGAGGGAGAGATGGAGGGAGAGTGAGAGAATTCGAGAGGGAGAGATGGAGGGAGGGAGTGAGAGAATTCGAGAGGGAGTGAGAGAATTCGAGGGGGAGTGAGAGAATTCGAGAGGGAGAGATGGAGGGAGAGTGAGAGAATTCGAGAGGGAGAGTGAGAGAATTCGAGACAGAGAGTGAGAGAATTTGAGAGGGAGAGATGGAGGGAGAGAGTGAGAGAATTCGAGAGGGAGAGATGGAGGGAGAGAGTAAGAGAATTCGAGAGGGAGAGATGGAGGGAGAGTGAGAGAATTCGAGAGGGAGTGATGGGAGGGAGGGAGACTTCGAGAGGGAGAGACGGGAGGGAGTGAGAAAATAAGAGAGGGATAGATGGAGGGAGGGAGTGAGAATTTGAGAGGGAGAGATGGAGTGAGAAAATTCAAGAGGGAGAGATAGAGGGAGAGAGTGAGAGAATTCGAGAGGGAGCGAGGGAGGGAGCAAGAGAATTCGAGAGGGAGAGATGGAGGGAGGGATTGAGAGAATTCGAGAGGGAGAGATGGAGTGAGAAAATTCAAGAGGGAGAGAGTGAGAGAATTCGAGAGCGAGAGATGGAAGTAGAGAATGAGAGAATTCGAGAGGGAGAGATGGAGGGAGGGAGTGAGAAAATTCGAGAGGGAGAGATGGAGGGAGAGAGTGAGAATTCGAGGGAGAGATGGAGGGAGAGAGTGAGAGAATTCGAGAGGGAGAGAGTGAAGAATTCGAGAGGGAGAGATGGCAAGGAGGGAGTGAGAGAATTCGAGAGGGAGAGATGGCAAGGAGGGAGTGAGAGAATTCGAGAGGGAGAGATGGAGGGAGAGTGAGAGAATTCGAGAGGGAGAGATTGCAGGGAGGGAGTGAGAGAATTTGAGAGGGAGAGTGAGAGAAATCGAGGGGGAGGGATGGGAGGGAGAGATGAGAGAATTAGAGGGGGAGAGAGTGAGAGACTTCGAGAGGGAGAGATGGAAGGAGAGAATTCGAGTGGGAGAGATGGAAGGAGAGAATTCGAGAAGGAGAGAATTCGAGAGGGAGAGATGGAAGGAGAGAATTCGACAGGGAGAGATGGAGGGAGCGAGGGAGAGAATTCGAGAGGGAGAGGTGGAGTGAGGGAGAGGGAGAAATGGCAGGGAGGGAGTGAGAGAATTCGAGAGGGAGAAATGGAGGGAGAGAATTCGAGAGGGAGAGATGGAGGGAGGGAGTGAGAGAATTCGAGATGGAGAGGTGGAAGGAGAGAATTCGAGAGGGAGGGATGGAGGGAGTGAGAATTCGAAAGGGAGAGATCAAGGTAGAGTGAGAGAATTCGAGGGGGAGAGAGTGAGAGAATTCAAGAGGGAGAGATGGAGGGAGAGTGAGAGAATTCGAGAGGGAAAGATGGAGGGAGTGAGTGAGAATTCGAGAGGGAGAGATGGGAGGGAGGGAGTGAGAGAATTGAGAGGGAGAGGTTGGAAGGAGAGAATTCGAGAGGGAGGGATGGAGGGAGTGAGAATTCGAGAGGGAGAGATCAAGGTAGAGTGAGAGAATTCGAGGGGGAGAGAGTGAGAGAATTCAAGAGGGAGAGATGGAGGGAGAGTGAGAGAATTCGAGAGGGAAAGATGGAGGGAGTGAGTGAGAATTCGAGAGGGAGAGATGGGAGGGAGGGAGTGAGAGAATTCGAGAGGGAGAGGTTGGAAGGAGAGAATTCGAGAGGGAGGGATGGAGGGAGTGAGAATTCGAGAGGGAGAGATCAAGGTAGAGTGAGAGAATTCGAGGAGGAGAGAGTGAGAGAATTCAAGAGGGAGAGAGGAAGAGAATTCAAGAGGGAGAGATGGAAGGAGAGAATTCAAGAGGGAGAATGGAAGGAGAGAATTCGATTGGGAGAGATGGAGGGAGAGTGAGAGAATTCGAGAGGGAAAGATGGAGGGAGTGAGTGAGAATTCGAGAGGGAGAGATGGGAGGGAGTGAGAATTCGAGAGGGAGAGACGGAAGGGAGAGTGAGAGAATTCGAGAGGGAGATTGAGAATTCGAGAGGGAGAGATGGAGGGAGGGAGTGAGAGAATTCGAGAGGGAGAGATGGAGGGAGAGTGAGAGAATTCGAGAGGGAAAGATGGAGGGAGTGAGTGAGAATTCGAGAGGGAGAGATGGGAGGGAGTGAGTGAGAATTCAAGAGGGAGAGACGGAAGGGAGAGTGAGAGAATTCGAGAGGGAGAATGAGAGAATTCGAGAGGGAGAGATGGAGGGAGGGAGTGAGAATTCGAGAGGGAGAGATGGAGGGAGAGTGAGAAAATTCGAGAGGGAGAGATGGAGGGAGGGAGTGAGAGAATTTGAGAGGGAGAGATGGAAGGAGAGAATTCGAGAGGGAGAGATGGAAGGAGAGAATTCGAGAGGGAGAGATGGAAGGAGAGAATTCGAAAGGGAGAGATGGAAGGAGAGAATTTGAGAGGAAGAGATGGAGCGAGGGAGTGAGAGAATTCGAGAGGGAGAGATGGAGGGAAAGTGAGAGAATTTGAGTTGGAGAGATGGAGGGAGGGAGTGAGAGAATTCGAGAGCGAGAGATGGAAGGAGTGAATTCGAGAGGGAGAGATGGAAGGAGAGAATTCGAGAGGGAGAGATGGGAGGGAGAGAGAATTCAAGAGAGAGAGATGGAGGGAGAGAATGAGAGAATTCAAGAGTGAGAGATGGAGGGAGTGTGAGAATTCGAGAGGGAGAGATGGAGGGAGGGATTGAGAGAATTTGAGAGGGAGAGATGGAGTGAGAAAATTCAAGAGGGAGAGAGTGAGAGAATTCGAGAGCGAGAGATGGAAGGAGAGAATGAGAGAATTCGAGAGGGAGAGATGGAGGGAGGGAGTGAGAAAATTCGAGAGGGAGAGATGGAGGGAGAGAGTGAGAATTCGAGGGAGATGGAGGGGGAGAGTGAGAGAATTCGAGAGGGAGAGAGTGAAGAATTCGAGAGGGAGAGCTGGCAAGGAGGGAGTGAGAGAATTCGAGAGGGAGAGATGGAGGGAGAGTGAGAGAATTCGAGAGGGAGAGATTGCAGGGAGGGAGTGAGAGAATTTGAGAGGGAGAGTGAGAGAAATCGAGGGGGAGGGATGGGAGGGAGAGATGAGAGAATTAGAGGGGGGAGAGTGAGAGACTTCGAGAGGGAGAGATGGAAGGAGAGAATTCGAGTGGGAGAGATGGAAGGAGAGAATTCGAGAGGGAGAGATTGAAGGAGAGAATTCGACAGAGAGATGGAGGGAGCGAGGGAGAGAATTCGAGAGGGAGAGATTGAGGGAGAGTGAGAGAACTCGAGAGGGAGAGATTGAGGGAGAGTGAGAGAATTCGAGAGGGAGAGATGGGAGGGAGGGAGAATTCGAAAGGGAGTGACGGGAGGGAGTGAGAGAATTCGTGAGGGAGAGATGGAGGGAGGGAGTGAGAGAATTCAAGAGGGAGAGATGGAGGGAGGGAGTGAGAATTCGAGAGGGAGAGATGGAAGGAGAGAATTCGAGAGAGAGATGGATGGAGAGAATGAGAGAATTCGAGAGGGAGAGATGGAGGGAGAGTGAGAGAATTCGAGAGGGAGAGATGGGAGGGAGGGAGAATTCGAAAGGGAGTGACGGGAGGGAGTGAGAGAATTCGAGAGGGAGAGATGGAGGGAGGGAGTGAGAGAATTCAAGAGGGAAAGATGGAGGGAGGGAGTGAGAATTCGAGGGAGAGATGGAGGGAGAGTGAGGGAATTCGAGAGGGAGAGAGTGAGAGAATTTGAGAGGGAGAGATGGAATGAGAGAATTCGAGAGGGAGAGAATTCGAGAGCGAGAGATGGAGGGAGAGAATTCGAGAGGGAGAGATGGAGGGAGAGTGAGAGAATTCGAGAGGGAGAGATGGAGGGAGGGAGTGAGAGAATTCGAGAGGGAGTGAGAGAATTCGAGGGGGAGTGAGAGAATTCGAGAGGGAGAGATGGAGGGAGAGTGAGAGAATTCGAGAGGGAGAGTGAGAGAATTCGAGAGAGAGAGTGAGAGAATTTGAGAGGGAGAGATGGAGGGAGAGAGTGAGAGAATTCGAGAGGGAGAGATGGAGGGAGAGAGTAAGAGAATTCGAGAGGGAGAGATGGAGGGAGAGTGAGAGAATTCGAGAGGGAGTGATGGGAGGGAGGGAGACTTCGAGAGGGAGAGACGGGAGGGAGTGAGAAAATAAGAGAGGGATAGATGGAGGGAGGGAGTGAGAATTTGAGAGGGAGAGATGGAGTGAGAAAATTCAAGAGGGAGAGAGTGAGAGAATTCGAGAGGGAGCGAGGGAGGGAGCAAGAGAATTCGAGAGGGAGAGATGGAGGGAGGGATTGAGAGAATTCGAGAGGGAGAGATGGAGTGAGAAAATTCAAGAGGGAGAGAGTGAGAGAATTCGAGAGCGAGAGATGGAAGGAGAGAATGAGAGAATTCGAGAGGGAGAGATGGAGGGAGGGAGTGAGAAAATTCGAGAGGGAGAGATGGAGGGAGAGAGTGAGAATTCGAGGGAGAGATGGAGGGAGAGAGTGAGAGAATTCGAGAGGGAGAGAGTGAAGAATTCGAGAGGGAGAGATGGCAAGGAGGGAGTGAGAGAATTCGAGAGGGAGAGATGGAGGGAGAGTGAGAGAATTCGAGAGGGAGAGATTGCAGGGAGGGAGTGAGAGAATTTGAGAGGGAGAGTGAGAGAAATCGAGGGGGAGGGATGGGAGGGAGAGATGAGAGAATTAGAGGGGGAGAGAGTGAGAGACTTCGAGAGGGAGAGATGGAAGGAGAGAATTCGAGTGGGAGAGATGGAAGGAGAGAATTCGAGAGGGAGAGATGGAAGGAGAGAATTCGACAGGGAGAGATGGAGGGAGCGAGGGAGAGAATTCGAGAGGGAGAGGTGGAGTGAGGGAGAGGGAGAAATGGCAGGGAGGGAGTGAGAGAATTCGAGAGGGAGAAATGGAGGGAGAGAATTCGAGAGGGAGAGATGGAGGGAGGGAGTGAGAGAATTCGAGAGGGAGAGGTGGAAGGAGAGAATTCGAGAGGGAGGGATGGAGGGAGTGAGAATTCGAGAGGGAGAGATCAAGGTAGAGTGAGAGAATTCGAGGGGGAGAGAGTGAGAGAATTCAAGAGGGAGAGATGGAGGGAGAGTGAGAGAATTCGAGAGGGAAAGATGGAGGGAGTGAGTGAGAATTCGAGAGGGAGAGATGGGAGGGAGGGAGTGAGAGAATTCGAGAGGGAGAGGTTGGAAGGAGAGAATTCGAGAGGGAGGGATGGAGGGAGTGAGAATTCGAGAGGGAGAGATCAAGGTAGAGTGAGAGAATTCGAGGAGGAGAGAGTGAGAGAATTCAAGAGGGAGAGAGGAAGAGAATTCAAGAGGGAGAGATGGAAGGAGAGAATTCAAGAGGGAGAGATGGAAGGAGAGAATTCGATTGGGAGAGATGGAGGGAGAGTGAGAGAATTCGAGAGGGAAAGATGGAGGGAGTGAGTGAGAATTCGAGAGGGAGAGATGGGAGGGAGTGAGAATTCGAGAGGGAGAGACGGAAGGGAGAGTGAGAGAATTCGAGAGGGAGAGTGAGAATTCGAGAGGGAGAGATGGAGGGAGGGAGTGAGAGAATTCGAGAGGGAGAGATGGAGGGAGAGTGAGAGAATTCGAGAGGGAAAGATGGAGGGAGTGAGTGAGAATTCGAGAGGGAGAGATGGGAGGGAGTGAGTGAGAATTCAAGAGGGAGAGACGGAAGGGAGAGTGAGAGAATTCGAGAGGGAGAATGAGAGAATTCGAGAGGGAGAGATGGAGGGAGGGAGTGAGAATTCGAGAGGGAGAGATGGAGGGAGAGTGAGAAAATTCAAGAGGGAGAGATGGAGGGAGGGAGTGAGAGAATTTGAGAGGGAGAGATGGAAGGAGAGAATTCGAGAGGGAGAGATGGAAGGAGAGAATTCGAGAGGGAGAGATGGAAGGAGAGAATTCGAAAGGGAGAGATGGAAGGAGAGAATTTGAGAGGAAGAGATGGAGCGAGGGAGTGAGAGAATTCGAGAGGGAGAGATGGAGGGAAAGTGAGAGAATTTGAGTTGGAGAGATGGAGGGAGGCAGTGAGAGAATTCGAGAGGGAGAGATGGAAGGAGTGAATTCGAGAGGGAGAGATGGAAGGAGAGAATTCGAGAGGGAGAGATGGAGGGAGAGTGAGAGAATTCGAGAGGGAGAGATGGAGGGAGGGAGTGAGAGAATTCGAGAGGGAGTGAGAGAATTCGAGGGGGAGTGAGAGAATTCGAGAGGGAGAGATGGAGGGAGAGTGAGAGAATTCGAGAGGGAGAGTGAGAGAATTCGAGACAGAGAGTGAGAGAATTTGAGAGGGAGAGATGGAGGGAGAGAGTGAGAGAATTCGAGAGGGAGAGATGGAGGGAGAGAGTAAGAGAATTCGAGAGGGAGAGATGGAGGGAGAGTGAGAGAATTCGAGAGGGAGTGATGGGAGGGAGGGAGACTTCGAGAGGGAGAGACGGGAGGGAGTGAGAAAATAAGAGAGGGATAGATGGAGGGAGGGAGTGAGAATTTGAGAGGGAGAGATGGAGTGAGAAAATTCAAGAGGGAGAGATAGAGGGAGAGAGTGAGAGAATTCGAGAGGGAGCGAGGGAGGGAGCAAGAGAATTCGAGAGGGAGAGATGGAGGGAGGGATTGAGAGAATTCGAGAGGGAGAGATGGAGTGAGAAAATTCAAGAGGGAGAGAGTGAGAGAATTCGAGAGCGAGAGATGGAAGTAGAGAATGAGAGAATTCGAGAGGGAGAGATGGAGGGAGGGAGTGAGAAAATTCGAGAGGGAGAGATGGAGGGAGAGAGTGAGAATTCGAGGGAGAGATGGAGGGAGAGAGTGAGAGAATTCGAGAGGGAGAGAGTGAAGAATTCGAGAGGGAGAGATGGCAAGGAGGGAGTGAGAGAATTCGAGAGGGAGAGATGGCAAGGAGGGAGTGAGAGAATTCGAGAGGGAGAGATGGAGGGAGAGTGAGAGAATTCGAGAGGGAGAGATTGCAGGGAGGGAGTGAGAGAATTTGAGAGGGAGAGTGAGAGAAATCGAGGGGGAGGGATGGGAGGGAGAGATGAGAGAATTAGAGGGGGAGAGAGTGAGAGACTTCGAGAGGGAGAGATGGAAGGAGAGAATTCGAGTGGGAGAGATGGAAGGAGAGAATTCGAGAAGGAGAGAATTCGAGAGGGAGAGATGGAAGGAGAGAATTCGACAGGGAGAGATGGAGGGAGCGAGGGAGAGAATTCGAGAGGGAGAGGTGGAGTGAGGGAGAGGGAGAAATGGCAGGGAGGGAGTGAGAGAATTCGAGAGGGAGAAATGGAGGGAGAGAATTCGAGAGGGAGAGATGGAGGGAGGGAGTGAGAGAATTCGAGATGGAGAGGTGGAAGGAGAGAATTCGAGAGGGAGGGATGGAGGGAGTGAGAATTCGAAAGGGAGAGATCAAGGTAGAGTGAGAGAATTCGAGGGGGAGAGAGTGAGAGAATTCAAGAGGGAGAGATGGAGGGAGAGTGAGAGAATTCGAGAGGGAAAGATGGAGGGAGTGAGTGAGAATTCGAGAGGGAGAGATGGGAGGGAGGGAGTGAGAGAATTCGAGAGGGAGAGGTTGGAAGGAGAGAATTCGAGAGGGAGGGATGGAGGGAGTGAGAATTCGAGAGGGAGAGATCAAGGTAGAGTGAGAGAATTCGAGGAGGAGAGAGTGAGAGAATTCAAGAGGGAGAGAGGAAGAGAATTCAAGAGGGAGAGATGGAAGGAGAGAATTCAAGAGGGAGAATGGAAGGAGAGAATTCGATTGGGAGAGATGGAGGGAGAGTGAGAGAATTCGAGAGGGAAAGATGGAGGGAGTGAGTGAGAATTCGAGAGGGAGAGATGGGAGGGAGTGAGAATTCGAGAGGGAGAGACGGAAGGGAGAGTGAGAGAATTCGAGAGGGAGATTGAGAATTCGAGAGGGAGAGATGGAGGGAGGGAGTGAGAGAATTCGAGAGGGAGAGATGGAGGGAGAGTGAGAGAATTCGAGAGGGAAAGATGGAGGGAGTGAGTGAGAATTCGAGAGGGAGAGATGGGAGGGAGTGAGTGAGAATTCAAGAGGGAGAGACGGAAGGGAGAGTGAGAGAATTCGAGAGGGAGAATGAGAGAATTCGAGAGGGAGAGATGGAGGGAGGGAGTGAGAATTCGAGAGGGAGAGATGGAGGGAGAGTGAGAAAATTCGAGAGGGAGAGATGGAGGGAGGGAGTGAGAGAATTTGAGAGGGAGAGATGGAAGGAGAGAATTCGAGAGGGAGAGATGGAAGGAGAGAATTCGAGAGGGAGAGATGGAAGGAGAGAATTCGAAAGGGAGAGATGGAAGGAGAGAATTTGAGAGGAAGAGATGGAGCGAGGGAGTGAGAGAATTCGAGAGGGAGAGATGGAGGGAAAGTGAGAGAATTTGAGTTGGAGAGATGGAGGGAGGGAGTGAGAGAATTCGAGAGCGAGAGATGGAAGGAGTGAATTCGAGAGGGAGAGATGGAAGGAGAGAATTCGAGAGGGAGAGATGGGAGGGAGAGAGAATTCAAGAGAGAGAGATGGAGGGAGAGAATGAGAGAATTCAAGAGTGAGAGATGGAGGGAGTGTGAGAATTCGAGAGGGAGAGATGGAGGGAGGGATTGAGAGAATTTGAGAGGGAGAGATGGAGTGAGAAAATTCAAGAGGGAGAGAGTGAGAGAATTCGAGAGCGAGAGATGGAAGGAGAGAATGAGAGAATTCGAGAGGGAGAGATGGAGGGAGGGAGTGAGAAAATTCGAGAGGGAGAGATGGAGGGAGAGAGTGAGAATTCGAGGGAGAGATGGAGGGGGAGAGTGAGAGAATTCGAGAGGGAGAGAGTGAAGAATTCGAGAGGGAGAGCTGGCAAGGAGGGAGTGAGAGAATTCGAGAGGGAGAGATGGAGGGAGAGTGAGAGAATTCGAGAGGGAGAGATTGCAGGGAGGGAGTGAGAGAATTTGAGAGGGAGAGTGAGAGAAATCGAGGGGGAGGGATGGGAGGGAGAGATGAGAGAATTAGAGGGGGGAGAGTGAGAGACTTCGAGAGGGAGAGATGGAAGGAGAGAATTCGAGTGGGAGAGATGGAAGGAGAGAATTCGAGAGGGAGAGATTGAAGGAGAGAATTCGACAGAGAGATGGAGGGAGCGAGGGAGAGAATTCGAGAGGGAGAGATTGAGGGAGAGTGAGAGAATTCGAGAGGGAGAGATTGAGGGAGAGTGAGAGAATTCGAGAGGGAGAGATGGGAGGGAGGGAGAATTCGAAAGGGAGTGACGGGAGGGAGTGAGAGAATTCGTGAGGGAGAGATGGAGGGAGGGAGTGAGAGAATTCAAGAGGGAGAGATGGAGGGAGGGAGTGAGAATTCGAGAGGGAGAGATGGAAGGAGAGAATTCGAGAGAGAGATGGATGGAGAGAATGAGAGAATTCGAGAGGGAGAGATGGAGGGAGAGTGAGAGAATTCGAGAGGGAGAGATGGGAGGGAGGGAGAATTCGAAAGGGAGTGACGGGAGGGAGTGAGAGAATTCGAGAGGGAGAGATGGAGGGAGGGAGTGAGAGAATTCAAGAGGGAAAGATGGAGGGAGGGAGTGAGAATTCGAGGGAGAGATGGAGGGAGAGTGAGGGAATTCGAGAGGGAGAGAGTGAGAGAATTTGAGAGGGAGAGATGGAATGAGAGAATTCGAGAGGGAGAGAATTCGAGAGCGAGAGATGGAGGGAGAGAATTCGAGAGGGAGAGATGGAGGGAGAGTGAGAGAATTCGAGAGGGAGAGATGGAGGGAGGGAGTGAGAGAATTCGAGAGGGAGTGAGAGAATTCGAGGGGGAGTGAGAGAATTCGAGAGGGAGAGATGGAGGGAGAGTGAGAGAATTCGAGAGGGAGAGTGAGAGAATTCGAGAGAGAGAGTGAGAGAATTTGAGAGGGAGAGATGGAGGGAGAGAGTGAGAGAATTCGAGAGGGAGAGATGGAGGGAGAGAGTAAGAGAATTCGAGAGGGAGAGATGGAGGGAGAGTGAGAGAATTCGAGAGGGAGTGATGGGAGGGAGGGAGACTTCGAGAGGGAGAGACGGGAGGGAGTGAGAAAATAAGAGAGGGATAGATGGAGGGAGGGAGTGAGAATTTGAGAGGGAGAGATGGAGTGAGAAAATTCAAGAGGGAGAGAGTGAGAGAATTCGAGAGGGAGCGAGGGAGGGAGCAAGAGAATTCGAGAGGGAGAGATGGAGGGAGGGATTGAGAGAATTCGAGAGGGAGAGATGGAGTGAGAAAATTCAAGAGGGAGAGAGTGAGAGAATTCGAGAGCGAGAGATGGAAGGAGAGAATGAGAGAATTCGAGAGGGAGAGATGGAGGGAGGGAGTGAGAAAATTCGAGAGGGAGAGATGGAGGGAGAGAGTGAGAATTCGAGGGAGAGATGGAGGGAGAGAGTGAGAGAATTCGAGAGGGAGAGAGTGAAGAATTCGAGAGGGAGAGATGGCAAGGAGGGAGTGAGAGAATTCGAGAGGGAGAGATGGAGGGAGAGTGAGAGAATTCGAGAGGGAGAGATTGCAGGGAGGGAGTGAGAGAATTTGAGAGGGAGAGTGAGAGAAATCGAGGGGGAGGGATGGGAGGGAGAGATGAGAGAATTAGAGGGGGAGAGAGTGAGAGACTTCGAGAGGGAGAGATGGAAGGAGAGAATTCGAGTGGGAGAGATGGAAGGAGAGAATTCGAGAGGGAGAGATGGAAGGAGAGAATTCGACAGGGAGAGATGGAGGGAGCGAGGGAGAGAATTCGAGAGGGAGAGGTGGAGTGAGGGAGAGGGAGAAATGGCAGGGAGGGAGTGAGAGAATTCGAGAGGGAGAAATGGAGGGAGAGAATTCGAGAGGGAGAGATGGAGGGAGGGAGTGAGAGAATTCGAGAGGGAGAGGTGGAAGGAGAGAATTCGAGAGGGAGGGATGGAGGGAGTGAGAATTCGAGAGGGAGAGATCAAGGTAGAGTGAGAGAATTCGAGGGGGAGAGAGTGAGAGAATTCAAGAGGGAGAGATGGAGGGAGAGTGAGAGAATTCGAGAGGGAAAGATGGAGGGAGTGAGTGAGAATTCGAGAGGGAGAGATGGGAGGGAGGGAGTGAGAGAATTCGAGAGGGAGAGGTTGGAAGGAGAGAATTCGAGAGGGAGGGATGGAGGGAGTGAGAATTCGAGAGGGAGAGATCAAGGTAGAGTGAGAGAATTCGAGGAGGAGAGAGTGAGAGAATTCAAGAGGGAGAGAGGAAGAGAATTCAAGAGGGAGAGATGGAAGGAGAGAATTCAAGAGGGAGAGATGGAAGGAGAGAATTCGATTGGGAGAGATGGAGGGAGAGTGAGAGAATTCGAGAGGGAAAGATGGAGGGAGTGAGTGAGAATTCGAGAGGGAGAGATGGGAGGGAGTGAGAATTCGAGAGGGAGAGACGGAAGGGAGAGTGAGAGAATTCGAGAGGGAGAGTGAGAATTCGAGAGGGAGAGATGGAGGGAGGGAGTGAGAGAATTCGAGAGGGAGAGATGGAGGGAGAGTGAGAGAATTCGAGAGGGAAAGATGGAGGGAGTGAGTGAGAATTCGAGAGGGAGAGATGGGAGGGAGTGAGTGAGAATTCAAGAGGGAGAGACGGAAGGGAGAGTGAGAGAATTCGAGAGGGAGAATGAGAGAATTCGAGAGGGAGAGATGGAGGGAGGGAGTGAGAATTCGAGAGGGAGAGATGGAGGGAGAGTGAGAAAATTCGAGAGGGAGAGATGGAGGGAGGGAGTGAGAGAATTTGAGAGGGAGAGATGGAAGGAGAGAATTCGAGAGGGAGAGATGGAAGGAGAGAATTCGAGAGGGAGAGATGGAAGGAGAGAATTCGAAAGGGAGAGATGGAAGGAGAGAATTTGAGAGGAAGAGATGGAGCGAGGGAGTGAGAGAATTCGAGAGGGAGAGATGGAGGGAAAGTGAGAGAATTTGAGTTGGAGAGATGGAGGGAGGCAGTGAGAGAATTCGAGAGGGAGAGATGGAAGGAGTGAATTCGAGAGGGAGAGATGGAAGGAGAGAATTCGAGAGGGAGAGATGGAGGGAGAGTGAGAGAATTCGAGAGGGAGAGATGGAGGGAGGGAGTGAGAGAATTCGAGAGGGAGTGAGAGAATTCGAGGGGGAGTGAGAGAATTCGAGAGGGAGAGATGGAGGGAGAGTGAGAGAATTCGAGAGGGAGAGTGAGAGAATTCGAGACAGAGAGTGAGAGAATTTGAGAGGGAGAGATGGAGGGAGAGAGTGAGAGAATTCGAGAGGGAGAGATGGAGGGAGAGAGTAAGAGAATTCGAGAGGGAGAGATGGAGGGAGAGTGAGAGAATTCGAGAGGGAGTGATGGGAGGGAGGGAGACTTCGAGAGGGAGAGACGGGAGGGAGTGAGAAAATAAGAGAGGGATAGATGGAGGGAGGGAGTGAGAATTTGAGAGGGAGAGATGGAGTGAGAAAATTCAAGAGGGAGAGATAGAGGGAGAGAGTGAGAGAATTCGAGAGGGAGCGAGGGAGGGAGCAAGAGAATTCGAGAGGGAGAGATGGAGGGAGGGAGTGAGAGAATTCGAGAGGGAGAGATGGAGGGAGAGTGAGAGAATTCGAGAGGGAAAGATGGAGGGAGTGAGTGAGAATTCGAGAGGGAGAGATGGGAGGGAGTGAGTGAGAATTCAAGAGGGAGAGACGGAAGGGAGAGTGAGAGAATTCGAGAGGGAGAATGAGAGAATTCGAGAGGGAGAGATGGAGGGAGGGAGTGAGAATTCGAGAGGGAGAGATGGAGGGAGAGTGAGAAAATTCGAGAGGGAGAGATGGAGGGAGGGAGTGAGAGAATTTGAGAGGGAGAGATGGAAGGAGAGAATTCGAGAGGGAGAGATGGAAGGAGAGAATTCGAGAGGGAGAGATGGAAGGAGAGAATTCGAAAGGGAGAGATGGAAGGAGAGAATTTGAGAGGAAGAGATGGAGCGAGGGAGTGAGAGAATTCGAGAGGGAGAGATGGAGGGAAAGTGAGAGAATTTGAGTTGGAGAGATGGAGGGAGGCAGTGAGAGAATTCGAGAGGGAGAGATGGAAGGAGTGAATTCGAGAGGGAGAGATGGAAGGAGAGAATTCGAGAGGGAGAGATGGAGGGAGAGTGAGAGAATTCGAGAGGGAGAGATGGAGGGAGGGAGTGAGAGAATTCGAGAGGGAGTGAGAGAATTCGAGGGGGAGTGAGAGAATTCGAGAGGGAGAGATGGAGGGAGAGTGAGAGAATTCGAGAGGGAGAGTGAGAGAATTCGAGAGGGAGAGATGGAGGGAGAGTGAGAGAATTCGAGAGGGAGAGTGAGAGAATTCGAGACAGAGAGTGAGAGAATTTGAGAGGGAGAGATGGAGGGAGAGAGTGAGAGAATTCGAGAGGGAGAGATGGAGGGAGAGAGTAAGAGAATTCGAGAGGGAGAGATGGAGGGAGAGTGAGAGAATTCGAGAGGGAGTGATGGGAGGGAGGGAGACTTCGAGAGGGAGAGACGGGAGGGAGTGAGAAAATAAGAGAGGGATAGATGGAGGGAGGGAGTGAGAATTTGAGAGGGAGAGATGGAGTGAGAAAATTCAAGAGGGAGAGATAGAGGGAGAGAGTGAGAGAATTCGAGAGGGAGCGAGGGAGGGAGCAAGAGAATTCGAGAGGGAGAGATGGAGGGAGGGAGTGAGAGAATTCGAGAGGGAGAGATGGAGGGAGAGTGAGAGAATTCGAGAGGGAAAGATGGAGGGAGTGAGTGAGAATTCGAGAGGGAGAGATGGGAGGGAGTGAGTGAGAATTCAAGAGGGAGAGACGGAAGGGAGAGTGAGAGAATTCGAGAGGGAGAATGAGAGAATTCGAGAGGGAGAGATGGAGGGAGGGAGTGAGAATTCGAGAGGGAGAGATGGAGGGAGAGTGAGAAAATTCGAGAGGGAGAGATGGAGGGAGGGAGTGAGAGAATTTGAGAGGGAGAGATGGAAGGAGAGAATTCGAGAGGGAGAGATGGAAGGAGAGAATTCGAGAGGGAGAGATGGAAGGAGAGAATTCGAAAGGGAGAGATGGAAGGAGAGAATTTGAGAGGAAGAGATGGAGCGAGGGAGTGAGAGAATTCGAGAGGGAGAGATGGAGGGAAAGTGAGAGAATTTGAGTTGGAGAGATGGAGGGAGGCAGTGAGAGAATTCGAGAGGGAGAGATGGAAGGAGTGAATTCGAGAGGGAGAGATGGAAGGAGAGAATTCGAGAGGGAGAGATGGAGGGAGAGTGAGAGAATTCGAGAGGGAGAGATGGAGGGAGGGAGTGAGAGAATTCGAGAGGGAGTGAGAGAATTCGAGGGGGAGTGAGAGAATTCGAGAGGGAGAGATGGAGGGAGAGTGAGAGAATTCGAGAGGGAGAGTGAGAGAATTCGAGACAGAGAGTGAGAGAATTTGAGAGGGAGAGATGGAGGGAGAGAGTGAGAGAATTCGAGAGGGAGAGATGGAGGGAGAGAGTAAGAGAATTCGAGAGGGAGAGATGGAGGGAGAGTGAGAGAATTCGAGAGGGAGTGATGGGAGGGAGGGAGACTTCGAGAGGGAGAGACGGGAGGGAGTGAGAAAATAAGAGAGGGATAGATGGAGGGAGGGAGTGAGAATTTGAGAGGGAGAGATGGAGTGAGAAAATTCAAGAGGGAGAGATAGAGGGAGAGAGTGAGAGAATTCGAGAGGGAGCGAGGGAGGGAGCAAGAGAATTCGAGAGGGAGAGATGGAGGGAGGGATTGAGAGAATTCGAGAGGGAGAGATGGAGTGAGAAAATTCAAGAGGGAGAGAGTGAGAGAATTCGAGAGCGAGAGATGGAAGTAGAGAATGAGAGAATTCGAGAGGGAGAGATGGAGGGAGGGAGTGAGAAAATTCGAGAGGGAGAGATGGAGGGAGAGAGTGAGAATTCGAGGGAGAGATGGAGGGAGAGAGTGAGAGAATTCGAGAGGGAGAGAGTGAAGAATTCGAGAGGGAGAGATGGCAAGGAGGGAGTGAGAGAATTCGAGAGGGAGAGATGGAGGGAGAGTGAGAGAATTCGAGAGGGAGAGATTGCAGGGAGGGAGTGAGAGAATTTGAGAGGGAGAGTGAGAGAAATCGAGGGGGAGGGATGGGAGGGAGAGATGAGAGAATTAGAGGGGGAGAGAGTGAGAGACTTCGAGAGGGAGAGATGGAAGGAGAGAATTCGAGTGGGAGAGATGGAAGGAGAGAATTCGAGAAGGAGAGAATTCGAGAGGGAGAGATGGAAGGAGAGAATTCGACAGGGAGAGATGGAGGGAGCGAGGGAGAGAATTCGAGAGGGAGAGGTGGAGTGAGGGAGAGGGAGAAATGGCAGGGAGGGAGTGAGAGAATTCGAGAGGGAGAAATGGAGGGAGAGAATTCGAGAGGGAGAGATGGAGGGAGGGAGTGAGAGAATTCGAGATGGAGAGGTGGAAGGAGAGAATTCGAGAGGGAGGGATGGAGGGAGTGAGAATTCGAAAGGGAGAGATCAAGGTAGAGTGAGAGAATTCGAGGGGGAGAGAGTGAGAGAATTCAAGAGGGAGAGATGGAGGGAGAGTGAGAGAATTCGAGAGGGAAAGATGGAGGGAGTGAGTGAGAATTCGAGAGGGAGAGATGGGAGGGAGGGAGTGAGAGAATTCGAGAGGGAGAGGTTGGAAGGAGAGAATTCGAGAGGGAGGGATGGAGGGAGTGAGAATTCGAGAGGGAGAGATCAAGGTAGAGTGAGAGAATTCGAGGAGGAGAGAGTGAGAGAATTCAAGAGGGAGAGAGGAAGAGAATTCAAGAGGGAGAGATGGAAGGAGAGAATTCAAGAGGGAGAATGGAAGGAGAGAATTCGATTGGGAGAGATGGAGGGAGAGTGAGAGAATTCGAGAGGGAAAGATGGAGGGAGTGAGTGAGAATTCGAGAGGGAGAGATGGGAGGGAGTGAGAATTCGAGAGGGAGAGACGGAAGGGAGAGTGAGAGAATTCGAGAGGGAGATTGAGAATTCGAGAGGGAGAGATGGAGGGAGGGAGTGAGAGAATTCGAGAGGGAGAGATGGAGGGAGAGTGAGAGAATTCGAGAGGGAAAGATGGAGGGAGTGAGTGAGAATTCGAGAGGGAGAGATGGGAGGGAGTGAGTGAGAATTCAAGAGGGAGAGACGGAAGGGAGAGTGAGAGAATTCGAGAGGGAGAATGAGAGAATTCGAGAGGGAGAGATGGAGGGAGGGAGTGAGAATTCGAGAGGGAGAGATGGAGGGAGAGTGAGAAAATTCGAGAGGGAGAGATGGAGGGAGGGAGTGAGAGAATTTGAGAGGGAGAGATGGAAGGAGAGAATTCGAGAGGGAGAGATGGAAGGAGAGAATTCGAGAGGGAGAGATGGAAGGAGAGAATTCGAAAGGGAGAGATGGAAGGAGAGAATTTGAGAGGAAGAGATGGAGCGAGGGAGTGAGAGAATTCGAGAGGGAGAGATGGAGGGAAAGTGAGAGAATTTGAGTTGGAGAGATGGAGGGAGGGAGTGAGAGAATTCGAGAGCGAGAGATGGAAGGAGTGAATTCGAGAGGGAGAGATGGAAGGAGAGAATTCGAGAGGGAGAGATGGGAGGGAGAGAGAATTCAAGAGAGAGAGATGGAGGGAGAGAATGAGAGAATTCAAGAGTGAGAGATGGAGGGAGTGTGAGAATTCGAGAGGGAGAGATGGAGGGAGGGAGTGAGAGAATTCGAGAGGGAGTGAGAGAATTCGTGAGGGAGAGATGGAGGAGAGAGTGAGAGAATTCGAGAGGGAGAGAGTGAGAGAATTCGGGAGGGAGAGATGGAGGGAGGGAGTGAGAGAATTCGAGAGGGAGTGAGAGAATTCGTGAGGGAGAGATGGAGGGAGAGAGTGAGAGAATTCGAGAGGGAAAGAGTGAGAGAATTCGAGAGGGAAAGAGTGAAGAATTCGAGAGGGAGAGATGGCAGGGAGTGAGTGAGAGAATTCGAGTGGGAGAGATGGAGTGAGAGAATTCGAGAGGGAGAGATGGAGGGTAGGAGTGAGACAATTCGAGAGGGAGAGATGGGAGGAGACAATTCGAGGGGGAGAGATGGATGGAGGGAGTGAGAGAATTCGAGAGGGAGAGATGGAGGGAGAGAGTGAGAGAACTCGAGAGGGAGAGATGGAAGGAGAGAATTCGAGAGGGAGAGGAGGGAGGGAGAGATGGAGGGGGGAATGGAAGGAGAGAATGAGAGAATTCGAGCGGGAGAGATGGAGGGAGAGCGAGAGAATTCGAGAGGGAGAGATGGAGTGAGGGAGGGAGTGCGAGAATTCGAGAGGGAGAGCTGGAAGGAGAGAGTGAGAGAACTCGAGAGGGAGAGATGGAAGGAGAGAATTCGAGAGTGAGGGAGGGAGTGCGAGAATTCGAGAGGGAGAGCTGGAAGGAGAGAGTGAGAGAACTCGAGAGGGAGAGATGGAAGGAGAGAATTCGAGAGGGAGTGCTGGAAGGAGAGAATGGGAGAATTCGAGAGGGGG
The DNA here is from genome assembly GCF_044704955.1 of Pristiophorus japonicus. Classification (NCBI taxonomy): domain Eukaryota; kingdom Metazoa; phylum Chordata; class Chondrichthyes; family Pristiophoridae; genus Pristiophorus; species Pristiophorus japonicus. Next base: position 52,133 of record NW_027251329.1, read on the forward strand.
AGATGGAAGGAGAGAATTCGAGGGAGAGAGATGGATGGAGGGAGTGAGAGAATTCGAGGGGGAGAGAGTGAGAGAACTCGAGAGGGAGAGATGGAAGGAGAGAATTCGAGAGGGAGGGAGTGAGAGAATTCGAGAAGGAGAGAATTCGAGGGGGAGAGATGGATGGAGGGAGTGAGAGAATTCGAGAGGGAGAGATGGAGGGGGAGAGTGAGAGAACTCGAGAGGGAGAGCTGGAAGGAGAGAATTCGAGAGGGAGAGGAGGGAGGGAGTGAGAATTCGAGAGGGAGAGATGGAGGGGGGGAATGGAAGGAGAGAATGAGAGAATGCGAGCGGGAGAGATGGAGGGAGAGTGAGAGAATTTGAGAGGGAGAGATGGAAGGAAAGTATTCGAGCGGGAGAGGGAGAGATGGAGGGAGAGAATTCGAGAGGGAGAGATGGAGTGAGGGAGGGAGTGCGAGAATTCGAGAGGGAGAGCTGGAAGGAGGGAATGGGAGAATTCGAGAGGGAGAGATGGAGTGAGGGAGGCTGAGGGAAGGTTACTCCTGCACCTCTGTGGTTTTTTGATCCTCCCTCGGAGGCGGAGAAAGGACTCTGTTCACGTTCTCTCTCTCTCTCTCTCTCTCTCTGTCCCTCGCAGGGGGAGTTTGGAGTGTATCTGGTGGCGGACGGGACCAGTCGCCCCTATCGCTGCAAGATTAAGGCGCCCGGTTTTGCTCACCTGGTAGGTAACAGTGCGTGGGCGGGACACGAGGAGGGCCATTCGGCCCCTCGAGCCTGGGCGGCCCCTGATCCTGAGACCGTGCCCCCCAAGTTCTAGTCTCCACC
>NW_027251330.1:0-26020 GCF_044704955.1 Pristiophorus japonicus
GTGGAGTGGGGGAGGGGAGGGAGGGAGAGAGTGGAGTGGGGAGGGGGAGGGAGGGAGAGAGTGGAGTGGGGAGGGGGGAGGGAGAGAGTGGAGTGGGGAGGGGAGGGAGGGAGAGAGTGGAGTGGGGAGGGGAGAGAGTGGAGTGGGGAGGGGAGGGAGGGAGAGAGTGGAGTGGAGTGGGAGGGGAGAGGGAGGGAGAGAGTGGAGTGGGGAGGGGAGGGAGGGAGAGAGTGGAGGTGGGGAGGGGAGGGAGGGAGAGAGTGGAGTGGAGTGGGGAGGGAGGGAGGGAGAGAGTGGAGTGGGGAGGGGAGGGAGGGAGAGAGAGAGTGGGAGGAGGGGGGAGGGAGAGGAGGAGGGAGAGGGAGGGGAGGGGGGAGAGGGAGGGAGGGAGGGGAGAGGGTGGGGGGAGGGAGAGAGGGGGAGGGAGGGAGGAGAGAGAGAGTGGAGTGGGGAGGGGAGGGAGGGAGGGAGGGAGAGAGTGGAGTGGGAAGGGGAGGGAGGGAGAGAGTGGAGTGGGGAGGGGAGGGAGGGAGTGGGGAGGGGAGGGAGGGAAGAGTGGAGTGGGGAGGGGAGGGAGGGAGAGGGAGAGAGTGGAGTGGGGAGGGGAGGGAGGGGGAGAGAGTGGAGTGGGGAGGGGAGGGAGGGAGAGTGTGGAGTGGGGAGGGGAGGGAGGGAGAGAGTGGAGTGGGGAGGGGAGGGAGGGAGAGAGAGAGTGGAGTGGGGAGGGGAGGGGAGGGGAGGGAGGGAGGGAGAGAGTGAGAGAGTGGAGTGGGAGGGGAGGGAGAGAGTGGAGTGGGGAGGGGAGGGAGAGAGTGGAGTGGGGAGGGGAGGGAGGGAGGGGAGAGTGGAGTGGGGAGGGAGGGAGAGGAGTGGAGGAGGGAGGGAGGGAGGGAGGGAGGGAGAGAGTGGAGTGGGGAGGGGAGGGAGGGAGAGAGTGGAGTGGAGTGGGGAGGGAGAGAGTGGAGTGGGGAGGGGAGGGAGGGAGAGAGTGGAGTGGGGAGGGGAGGGAGGGAGAGAGTGGAGTGGGGAGGGGAGGGAGGGAGAGAGTGGAGTGGAGTGGGGAGGGGAGGGAAGGGAGGGAGGGAGAGTGGAGTGGGGAGGGGAGGGAGGGAGAGTGGAGTGGGGAGGGGAGGGAGGGAGGGAGAGAGAGAGTGGAGTGGGGAGGGAGAGAGTGGAGTGGGGAGGGGAGGGAGAGAGTGGAGTGGGGAGGGGAGGGAGAGAGTGGAGTGGGGAGGGGAGGGAGGGAGGGAGAGAGTGGAGTGGGGAGGGAGGGAGAGAGTGGAGTGGGGAGGGGAGGGAGGGAGAGAGTGGAGTGGAGTGGGGAGGGGAGGGAGGGAGAGAGTGGAGTGGGGAGGGGAGGGAGGGAGAGAGTGGAGTGGGGAGGGGAGGGAGGGAGAGAGTGGAGTGGAGTGGGGAGGGGAGGGAGGGAGAGAGTGGAGTGGGGAGGGGAGGGAGGGAGAGAGTGGAGTGGGGAGGGGAGGGAGGAGGGAGAGAGTGGAGTGGGGTGGGGAGTGTGGAGTGGGGTGGGGTGGGGAGTGTGGAGTGGGGTGGAGGAGGAGTGTGGAGTGGGGTGGGGGACGAGTGTGGAGTGGGGTGGGGGAGGAGTGTGGAGTGGGGTGGGGTGGGGACAGTGGAGTGGGGTGAGGTGGGGAGAGTGGAGTGGGGTGGGGAGGAGTGTGGAGTGGGGTGGGGGAGAGTGGGGAGTGGGGGGGAGGGGGGTGGTGGTAGTAGTAGAGTGGGGGGGGAGGGGGTGTAAGAGTGGGGTGGGGGGGGGAGAGGAGAGTGAGTGGGGTGGGGGGGTGGAGAGAAGATAGTGTGGTGTGGGGTGGGGGGGGAGAGAGTGGGGTGGGGGGGAAGGGAGAGAGTGGGGTGGGGGGGGAGGAGAGAGTGGGGTGGGGGGGGGGGTGGGGGGGGAAGGGAGAGAGTGGGGTGGGGGGGGAAGGGAGAGAGTGGGGTGGGGGGGGAAGGGAGAGAGTGGGGTGGGGGGGAAGGGAGAGAGTGGGGTGGGGGGGGAAGGGAGAGAGTGGGGTGGGGGGGGAAGGGAGAGAGTGGGGTGGGGGGGGAAAGGGAGAGAGTAGAGTGGGGGGGAGGGGAGAGAGTGGGGTGGGGGGGGAAAGAGTGGGGTGGGGGGTGAAGAGAGTGGGGTGGGGGGTGAAGAGAGTGGGGTGGGGTGGGGGGGATGGGGAGTGGGGTGGGGGGGATGGGGAGTGGGGTGGGGGGGATGGGGAGTGGGGTGGGGGGGGGGGAAGAGAGTGGGGTGGGGGGGGATGGGTAGTGGGGTGGGGGGGGATGGGTAGTGGGGTGGGGGGGGATGGGTAGTGGGGTGGGGGGGGATGGGTAGTGGGGTGGGGGGGGATGGGTAGTGGGGTGGGGGGGGATGGGTAGTGGGGTGGAGGGGGGTGGGTGGTGGGGGAGAGAGTGGGGTGGGGGAGAGAGTGGGGTGGGGGCGAGAGTGGGGTTGGGGGGGGGGAGAGGGAGAGAGTGTGGTTGGGGGGGGCAGAGAGTGGGGTTGGGGGGGGCAGAGAGTGGGGTTGGGGGGGGCAGAGAGTGGGGTTGGGGGGGGGCAGAGAGTGGGGTTGGGGGGGGCAGAGAGTGGGGTTGGGGGGGGCAGAGAGTGGGGTTGGGGGGGGCAGAGAGTGGGGTTGGGGGGGGCAGAGAGTGGGGTTGGGGAGGGCAGAGGGTGGGGTTTGGGGGAGGTGCAGAGAGTGGGGTTTGGGGGGGGGGCAGAGAGTGGGGTTGGGGGGGAGAGAGTGGGGTTGGGGGGGGCAGAGAGTGGGGTTGGGGGGGGCAGAGAGTGGGGTTGGGGGGGGCAGAGAGTGGGTTTGGGGGGGGGCAGAGAGTGGGTTTGGGGGGGGGCAGAGAGTGGGGTTGGGGGGGGGGCAGAGAGTGGGGTTGGGGGGGGCAGAGAGTGGGGTTGGGGGGGGGCAGAGAGTGGGGTTGGGGGGGAGAGAGTGGGGTTGGGGGGGGGAGAGAGTGGGGTTGGGGGGGGGAAGAGAGTGGGGTTGGGGGGGGGGAAGAGTGGGGTTGGGGGGGTGGAGAGAGTGGGGTTGGGGGGGGGAGAGAGTGGGGTTGGGGGGGGAGAGAGTGGGGTTGGGGGGGGGAGAGAGTGGGGTTGGGGGGGGAGAGAGTGGGGTTGGGGGGGGGAGAGAGTGGGGTTGGGGGGGGAGAGAGTGGGGTTGGGGGGGGAGAGAGTGGGGTTGGGGGGGGCAGAGAGTGGGGTTGGGGGGGGAGAGAGTGGGGTTGGGGGGGGGAGAGAGTGGGGTTGGGGGGGGAGAGAGTGGGGTTGGGGGGGGGAGAGAGTGGGGTTGGGGGGGGAGAGAGTGGGGTTGGGGGGGGAGAGAGTGGGGTTGGGGGGGGGAGAGAGTGGGGTTGGGGGGGAGAGAGTGGGGTTGGGGGGGGGAGAGTGGGGTTGGGGGGGGGAGAGAGAGTGGGGTGGGGCAAGAGTGGGGGGGGTGGGGCAAGAGTGGGGGGGGGACAAGTGGGGTGGGGGTGGGTGGATGCGGTGGAAGAGAGTGGGGTGGGGGGGGAGAAGAGAAGAGAGTGTGGGGTGAAGGGTGGGGAGAGAGAGAGAAGAGAGAGTGGGGGTTGAGGGGGTGGGAGAGTGGGGCGGGGAGAGAAGAGAGAGATGGGTGGGGGGGGGGAGAGAAAAGAGAGTGGGGGGGGTGGGGAGAGAAGAGAGAGTGGGGTGGGCTGGGGTGGGGGTGGAGGAAGAGTGGGGTGGGGGTGGGAGAGTGGGGGTTGAGGGGGTGGGGGGGAAGAGGAAGAGAGGGGTGGGGGGGGATGGGAAGAGAGAGAGAGAGAGACGCATGCACGCACGAACGAACGAGTGGGGCGGCCAGGGAGAGATAGACAGAGGTGGCCCTTTCCAGAAAGGCAGGCAGTGGGGTGCCGAGGCGTTCAGTGCTGGGACCCCAGCTGTTTACAATATACGTTAATGATTTCGATGAAGGAATTGAGTGTAATATCTCCAAGTTTGCAGATGATACTAAACTCGATGACGATTTGTGTATAGGAGCAGGGAGGTCTTACTGCAGTTGTACAGAGCCTTGGTGAGACCTCACCTGGAATACTGTGTTCGGTTTTGGTCTCCTAATCTGAGGAAGGACGTTCTTGCTATTGAGGGATTGCAGCGAAGGTTCACCAGACTGATTCCCGGGATGGCTGGACTGACATATGAGGAGAGACTGGATCAACTGGGCCTTTTTCCACTGGAGTTTAGAAGGATGAGAGGAGATCTCATAGAAACATATAAAATTCTGACTGGATGGGACAGGTTAGATGCAGGAAGAATGTTTCTGGGGTCACAGTCTTAAGGATAAGCCAATTAGGACTGAGATGAGGAGAAACTTCTTCACTCAGAGTTGTTAAATCGTAGAATTACCTGCCGCAGAGAGTTGTTGATGCCAGTTCATTGGATATATTCAAGAAGGAGTTAGATATAGCCCTTACAGCTAAAGGGATCAAGGGGTATGGAGAGAAAGCAGGAAAGGGGTACTGAGGGAATGATCAGCCATGGTCTTATTGAATGGTGGTGCAGGCTCGAAGGGCCGAATGGCCTACTCCTGCAACTATTTTCTATGTTTCTATGAGAGAGAGGGGAAGGGGTGAGCAGACAGAGAGAGGTGTGGGTGGGCAGAGAGGGGGGAAGGGAGTGGAGTGGAGTGGAGGGAGAGGGGGGTGTGGGCAGAGAGAGGGAGGGAGACACTGATGGACGGACACGCCTGCAGAGAGGGAGGGAGGGATGTAACTGGGTAATGCAGACAGTTCATGTAGAAATGAATTGTGTGGAATGTGAAGGGGAGACTAATTGGACTGAGGCCTCGGGCTGTGAGTAAGAGCAGTGGTTACCCTCACTGTCTGTGTGGGAGAGGCAGGCGGTGCGGGGGTTGCACTGTATTGTGTGCAGAAGCTGAAGGGATGCGGTCAGATTGGATGAAACGTATATATTTGTGTGTGTGTGTGTGTGTGTTTTTGTTCCGGTCAGGTTGAGGAGAGACTGGTGTGCAGAAGGCGGAGCGGAGTTTAATGCTAATTTGAAGTGGTTTACCTCACCGAGAGAGCGAGGAATTAAGGAAGGGAAGGTGTGTTCTACCCTTCGGTGTGTGGCTTCCTGGGCTCTGGGTCAGATCTACATTTCGAAACGCCGAGAGAGAGAGAGAGCACTGCAGGAATTAAACAGCAACAGGGAACGACTGCTACAGAAAGCACAGCTCCACACCAGCAGAATACATTCGGGAGGAACTTCGCACTCCATCGTGAGACCAGCACAGAGAGGAGATACTGAGTGGTGATGAGGTAGCAGAATGGGAACTAACTACGTAGAAGGTGAGAGTTGTTGTTTTCCATCCTCTCTGCTGTTGATGGTGTGTGTTGATTGTCGCTCTTAAACAGCCTCTGTTTTATTGCAAGCAGAGTAAGTTAGTGTACATATTTTTATATAAATAAGACTGATTGAATATTGGGAAGATAGAAGCCATTGTTTTCGATCCCTACCACAAACTCCGTTCCCTAGTCACTGACTCCATTCCTCTTTCCAACTTCTGCCTGAGGCTGAACCACATTGTTCATAACCTTGGTGTCATATTTGACCCTGAAATGAACTTTTGACCACATATCCGCAGCATAACTAAGACCGCTTATTTCCACCTCTGTAACATTGCCCGTCTCCGCCCCTGCCTCAGCCTCAGCTCAGCCGCTACTGAAGCCCTCATCCATGCCTGTGTTACCTCTACACTTGACTATTCCAACGCACTCCTGGTCGGCCTCCCACGTTCTACCCTACGTAAACTAGAGGTGATCCAAAACTCGGCTGCCCCATGTCCTAACTCGCACCAATTCCCACTCACCCATCACCCCTGTGCTCGCTGACCTACATTGGCTCCTGGTTAAGCAACGCCTCGATTTCAAAATTCTCATCTGTGTTTACAAACCCCTCCCTATCTCTCACCTCCTCGCCCCTCCCTATCTCTCTAATCTCCTCCAGCCCCACAATCCCCCGAGATCTCTGCACTCCTCTAATTCTGCCCTCTTGAGCATCCCTGATTATAATCACTCAACCATTGGTGGCCGTTCCTTCAGCTGCCTGGGCCCTAAGCTCTGGAACTCCCTCCCTAAACCTCTCTACCTCTCTTTTCTCCTTTAAGCCGCTCCTTAAAACCTACTTTTTTGACCAAGCTTTTGGTCACCTGCGCTAATTTCTACTTGTGCGGCTCGGTGTCAAATTTTTATCGTAACGTACTCTTGTGAAGCACCTTGGGACGTTTCACGATGTGAAAGGCGCTATATAAATGCAAGTTGCTGATGCGATGCCTCTGCCGTGGCTCGATGCAATGTCTCTCACCGCTGAGTCAGGTGGTCGTGGGTTCAAGTCCCGCCCCGCATCCTGGAGCAGATAATCCAGGCAGACACTCCGGGTTACGAGACTGAGGGTGTGTTGGAGGAGCTGCCTTTGGGATGAAACTGAGGCCTGGCCCCTTGGGTGGAGGGAAAAGACCCCACGGCATTATTGGAAGAAGAGCAGGAGAGTGCTCCCTGGTGTCCTGGGGCCAATATTCATCCCCTAGTTGAGCATCACCAAAAATACATGAAAGAAAAGAAAGACTTGCATTTCCATAGCGCCTTTCACGACCACCGGACGTCTCGAAGCGCTTCACTTCATGAAAGTACTTCACTGGCTGTGTAGTCAGTGTTGTAATGTGGGAAACACGGCAGTCAGCACTGTGATGTGATAATGGGTCCGTGCATCTCGTGCTGCGTGACGACAATTCCACTTTCCACCCTTATATTCATGCTGCAAATTGCTGAAAGTGCGAATTGAAAATGGGGCAAATGACGTCAACATCGCAGCTGGGACCTCCTGAACATTGTGCCCAACTCCTTAACTAACGGCGAGAGGATCGGGAGAGAAACCGAGCCGGTGACGGAGAGGGAAGTCGGGTGAATTAGAGTCAAGTAAGACTGAGAAAGAGAGCGAGAGAGAGAAAAAGAGAGAGAACAGAAAGGATAAGTAGGAAAGAAATGCAGAAGCAGGGGCCGCCATCTGGAAACAGTTTCCACATGCACGCTGACGACACCCAGCTCTACGCCACCACTTCTCTCCACCCCTCCACACACTCTCTAAATTGTCAGACTGTTTAACTGACTGGATGAACTGAAATTTCCTCCACCTACATATTGGAAAGACCGAAGCCATCGCCTTCAGTTCCCTAACCACTGACTCCATCCCTCTCCCCAACTTCTGCCTGAGGCTGAACCACACTGTTCGGAACCTAGGTGTCATATGTGACCCTAAAATGAGCTTTTGACCACATAACTGCAGCATAACTAAGACCGCCTATTTCCACCTCCGTAATGTCAACCGACTCCGCCCCTGCCTCAGCTCATCTGCTGCTGATGCCCTCATCCATGCTAGTGTTACCTCTAGACTTGACTGTTCCGATGCGCTCCAGGCTGGCCTCCCACATTCTACCCTACGTGAACTTAGAGGTGATCCAAAACTCAGCTGCCCGTGTCCTAACTCGCACCAAGTCCCGTTCACCCATCACCCCCTGTGCTCGCTGACCTACATTGGCTCCCGGTTAAGCAACGCCTCAATTTCAAAATTCTCTTCCTTGTTTACAAATCCCTCCATGACCTCGCCCCTCCCTATCTCTGAAATCTCCTTCAGCCCCACAACCCCCCCTGAGATCTCTGCACTCCCCTAATTCTGCCCTCTTGAGCATCCCTGATTAGAATCGCTCAACCATTGGTGACTGTGCCTTCTGTTGCCTGGGCCCCAAGCTCTGGAACTCCCTCCCTAAACCTCTTCCCCCATATATATCTCTTCCTATATAACACTCCTTAAAACTACCACTTTGTCCAAGCTTTTGAACATAGAATTAGGAGTAGGCCATACGGCCCTTCAATAAGATCATGGCTGATCTTCGACCTCAACTCCACTTTCCCGCCCAATCCCCATAACTCTTGTTTCTCTAGTGACAAAATATCTATCGATCTTGGCCTCGAATATATTCAGAAACTCAGCACCCACAGCCTTCTGGGGCAGAGAATTCCAAAGATTCACAACCACTGAGTGAAGAAATTCCTCCTCGTCTCAGTATTAAATGGCCAACCCCTTATCCTGAGACTGTGACCATCTAGATTTTCCAACCTCTCGGCCTCTACTCTGCCAATGCCCCTCAGAATCATGTATATTTCAATGAAAACACCTCATAGCACAACCCTCTCATCCCAGGAATCAATGGTGAACCTTCGTTGCACTCCCTCTAAGGCAAGTATTTATTTCTTCAGATAAGGAGACCAAAACTGTTCACAGTACTCCAGGTGTGGTCTCACTAAAGCCCTGTACAATTGTAGCAAGACTTCCTTACTCTTGTACTCCAACTCCCTTGTGATAAAGGCCAACATTACCATTTGCCTTTATTGCTTGCTGTACCTGCATGTTAACTCTGTTTACTGTACTAGGACACACACACCTCTCCGAACACCGACAATTAATAGCTTCTCACCATTTAAAAATATTCTGTTTCTCTAATCTTCCTACCAAAGTGAATAACCTCACATTCCTCACATTATACTCCATCTTCTACCTTGTTGCCCACTCACTTAACGGTTGGCGGGTTGTAACTAGTGGGGTGCCGCAGGGATCAGTGCTGGGGCCTCAGCTATTCACAATCTATATTAATTATCCCTTTGCAGGTTCTTTGTGTCCTCCTCACAGCTTATTGTCCCACCCAGCTTTGTATCATCAGCAAACTTGGATACATTACACTCGGTCCCTTCATCTAAGTTATTAATATAGATTGTAAATAGCTGAGGCCCCAGCACTGATCCCTGCGGCACCCCACTAGTTACAACCCGCCAACCGTTTATCTCTACTGTTTTCTGTCTGTTAACCAATCCTCTATCCATGCTAATATATTACCTACAACCCCATGAGGCCTTCTCTTGCATAGCAACCTTTTACAGGGCACCTTATCGAATGTCTTGTGGAAATCCAAATATACTACATCCACGGGTTTGTGCATTTAGGTAAAGAGCCTTTCATTGTAACTTTTTACCATTATCCCCTGATGCAGCCTTATTCGCTGATGCAGAATGACCATTAAACACTCTGTCCCTTCCTGTCACATCTGCTGATCTTTACCCAAATCTCTACACTGCTCCAGTGCCTTGACTTTTCTCTTTAGCTTTCTAAATTTCCCCTCACCTGATTTCCCCCTCCCCCAGCCCTCCTTTTTAGTTTAAAGCCCTGCCTACAATCCTAGTTATTCGATTTGCCAGGACACTGGTCCCAGCCTGGTTCAAGTGAAGCCCAACCCAACGGAACCGCTCCCTCTTTCCCCAGTACTGGTGCCAGAGCCCCGTGCATCGAAACCCCTTCCTCCCACACCACTCTTTGTGCCACGCATTTAACTCTCTGATCTGCTTGTTGCTATACCAATTTACGCGTGGCTCAGGTAACAATTCGGAGATTATTACCTTTTTGAGGTTCTGCTTTTTAATTTAGACCCTAGCTCCTCAAACTCCCTCAGTAGGATGTGATTCCTGGTTCTGCCTATGTCACTGGTTCCTATGTGACCTCCTCGACCAGGCCAACATCCCCAGCATCGAAGCACTGACCACACTAGACCAGCTCCGCTGGGCGGGCCACATTGTCCGCATGCCAGACACAAGACTCCCAAAGCAAGCGCTCTACTCGGAACTTCTTCATGGTAAACGAGCCCCAGGTGGGCAGTGGAAACGTTACAAGGACTCCCTCAAAGCCTCCCTAATGAAATGCAACATCCCCACTGACACCTGGGAGTCCCTGGCCAAAGACCTCCCTAAGTGGAGGAAGTGCATCTGGGAGGGCACTGAGCACCTCGAGTCTCATCGCCGAGAGCATGCAGAAATCAAGCGCAGGCAGCGGAAGGAACGTGCGGCAAACCAGTCCCACCCACCCCTTTCCTTCAACCACTGTCTGTCTCACCTGTGACCGAGACTGTAATTCCTGTATTGGACTGTTCAGCCACCTAAGAACTCATTTTGTGAGTTTAAGCAAGTCTTCCTCGATTCTGAGGGACTGCCTATGATGATGAACCATGAGAACTGGATCCTCCCCCACCCCCTCCCCCTCCAAGTCCTTCTCCAGCCGTGATGAGATGTCTTTAACCACCGGGCAGGCAGCATAACCATCGGGACTCCCAGTCACAGCTGCAGAGTACCGTATCCAGCCCCCCTGACTATACTGTCCCCTGCTGATACCATGGTCCTCTTCACTCCCCCACTTGAATGGCCTCCTGTACCATGGTGCCGTGGTCAGTTTGCTCAGCCTCCCTGCAGTCTCTGCTCTCGTCCACCCAGGCAGCAGGAACCTGGTACCTGTAGGACCAGGACAAAGGCCGAGGCTCCTCCAGCACTGCACCTGGGGTCCCCTTACCTGCCTGTTCCGCAGTCACCCCCCTTCTGTCCCTGACCACTAACCAGCCCTGTACCGCTACCCTGATATCTCTATACGTGCCTCGTGTCAAATGTTGTTTGCTAACACTCCTGTGAAACACCTTGGGAAGTCTCACTGCGTTAAAGCCGCTATCTAAATGTTGACATTGTAACCCAGTAGTGTTTGGGAATGGTTGGATTGGGCCTTGAGAAGTTGATGATTGAATGGCAGGGTAGGTGTTGGAAAGGTGCAAATGTTATTGAGCCATGACGTATTTAACCAGCGTGATTGTTATAATCAGCAACAATGGAACTGCTTTTATGGGAACATTTTAAAAAAAAAAGAAAGACTTGCGTTTATATAGCGCCTTTAACGACCACCGGACATCTCAAAGTGCTTTATTGCCAATGAAGTACTTTGAGTGTAGTCACTTTTGTCATAACATAAGAAATAAGAACAGGAGTAGGCCATACGGCCCCTCGAGCCAGCTCCGCCATTCAATATGATCATGGCTGATCAGAACATGGACTCCGCTCCACTTCCCTGCCTGCTCCCCATAACCCCTTATTCTCTTATCGTTTAACAAACTGTCTTAAATTTATTCAATGTCCCAGCTTCCACAGCTCTCTGAGGCAGCGAATTCCACAGATTTACAACCCTCTGAGAGAAGAAATTTCTCCTCATTTCAGTTTTAAATGGGCGGCCCCTTATTCTAAGATCATGCCCTCTAGTTCTAGTCTCCCCCATCAGTGGAAACATCCTCTCTGCATCCACCTTGTCAAGCCCCCTCATAATATACATTTCGATAAGATCACCTCATTCTTCTGAATTCCAATGAGTAGAGGCCCAACCTACTCAACCTTTCCTCATAAGTCAACCCCCTCATCTCCTGGATCAACCCTCGTGAACCTTCTCTGAACTGCCCCCAAAGCAAGTATATCCTTTCGTAAATATGGAAACCAAAACTGTACGCAGTATTCCAGGTGTGGCCTCACCAATACCCTGTATAAGTCACTGGTGGAAGTAGTCTATAGACCCCCTAACAGTAGCAACTCTGTTGGTCGGAGTATAAACCAAGAAATAGTGGGGTCTTGTAAAAAGGGAACAGTAATAATCATGGGTGGGTATAACCTCCATATTGATTGGACAAATCAAATTGGTCAGGGTAGCCTTTAGGAAGAGTTCCTAGAGTGTGTAATGGACGGGTTCCTTAAGCAGTATGTAACGGAACCAACCAGGGAGAAGGCTATCTTAGATCTAGTCCTGTGTAATGAGACAGGATTAATAAACAATCTCCAAGCAAAAGATCCCCTTGGAATGAGTTGAATTTCAAATTCAGATGGAGGGAGAGAAAGTTGGATCTCTAACCAGCGTACTAAGCTTAAATGAAGGAGACTACAAAGGTATGAGGGTAGAGTTTCGTGGGGGGGGGGGGGTTACAGTGATGTTCTGCCGATTAGGGTCCCCGTTAACTGGGAGTTATTTGAATATCCACATCCTGGACCCCACGGTGTGCTGGCACGGAGACAGTGAGTGATGTCGGCGACCCACCCGGCTCGGCAATATCACTACACCGTATCGGCCGTGGCTCCATGGGCAGCACTGTGGCACTGAGGGAGCGCCGCACTGTCGGAGGGGCAGTACTGAGGGAGCGCCGCACTGAGGGAGGGGCAGTACTGAGGGAGTGCCGCACTGTCGGAGGGGCAGTACTGAGGGAGCGCCGCACTGAGGGAGGGGCAGTACTGAGGGAGCGCCGCACTGAGGGAGCGCCGCACTGAGGGAGTGCCGCACTGTCGGAGGGGCAGTACTGAGGGAGTGCCGCACTGAGGGAGCGCCGCACTGTCGGAGGGGCGGTACTGAGGGAGTGCTGCACTGTTGGAGGGGCAGTACTGAGGGAGTGCTGCACTGTCGGAGGGGCAGTACTGAGGGAGTGCCGCACTGAGGGAGCGCCGCACTGAGGGAGTGCCGCACTGTCGGAGGGGAAGTACTGAGGGAGTGCTGCACTGTCGGAGGGGCAGTACTGAGGGAGCGCCGCACTGCGGGAGTGCCGCACTGTCGGAGGGGCTGTACTGAGGGAGTGCCGCACTGTCGGAGGGGCTGTACTGAGGGAGTGCCGCACTGTCGGAGGGGCGGTACTGAGGGAGTGCCGCACTGTCGGAGGGGCTGTACTGAGGGAGTGCCGCACTGTCGGAGGGGCGGTACTGAGGGAGCGCCGCACTGTCGGAGGGGCAGTACTGAGGGAGCGCCGCATTGTCGGGGGGGGGGGGGGTCAGTATTGAGGTGTTGTCCTTTGCTGGAGACGTTAAACCGAGACCCTGTCTGCTCTCAATTGGTAATAAAAGATCCCATGGCACTATTTTGAAGAAGAGCAGGGGAGTTCTCCCCGGTATCCCGGCCAACAAATTCCCCTCAACTAACATCACTAAAGCAAATGATGTGATCATTATCACATTGCTACTTGTGGGAGCTTGCTGTGCGCTGTGTTTCCTACAGAATACTTCTCTCCTATTGGCCAGGACGCCGGAGAGAACTCCCCCACTCCTCGTCGAATAATGTCTGTGGGATCTTTTGCCTCCAGCCGAGAATGGAGACGAGACCTTGGTTTAACATCCCATCCGAAGGACTGAACATCTGACAGTTGAGGATTCACCACTAGGTTAACAGGTGACGGTAAAGTGCTCGTTGTTGATCGACAATGGTGGATCCCTTACCCAGCATCCTGAGCTGGCAAAAAGCACTCTACCATCCTTTACTGGAAGTTGCTTGATGAGGGTGGAAAGGAGCAGTATTGAAGGCTAGGGTCTGAGGGATGTGGGCCCAGGGACAAGGCGAGTGGTTAGGCCCCAGCTGGAGTAGTGTGTCCAATTCTAGGCACCGCACTTTAGGAAGGATGTGAAGGCCTTCGAGAGGGTGCAGAAAAGATTTGCAAGAATGGTTCCAGGAATGAGGGACTTCATCTATGTGGATAGACTGGAGAAACTGAGGTTCTCAGAGCACAGAAGATTGCGACGAGATTTGATCGAGGTGTTCAAAAGCATGAGTCTAGACAGAGTCTGTGAAGATAGTTTGAGTAGGTTGGGCCTATATACATTGGAGTTCAGAAGAATGATCTTATTGAAACTTATAAGACAATGAGGGAGCTCGACAAGATCGATGCAGAGAGGATATTTCCACTCACAGGGGAAACTAAAACTAGGGGGCATAGTCTCAGAATAAGGGGCTGCCCGTTTAAAACTGAGATGAGGAGGAATTTCTTCTGAGGGTTGTAAATCTGTGGAATTCTCTGCCCCAGAGAGCTGTGCAGGCTGGGTCATTGAATATATTTAAGGCGGAGATACAGATTTTTGAGCGATCAGGGAGTAAAGCGTTATAGGGAGTGGGCAGGTAAGTGGAGCTGAGTCCATGATCAGATCAGCCATGATTTTATTAAATGGCAGAGCAGGCTCGAGGGGTCAAATGGCCTACTCCTGTTACTATTAATTTATGTTCTTATAGTAGATAGAGAGAAACTCTTCCCATTGGTGGAAGGGTCGAGAACCAGAGGACACAGATTTAAGGTGATTGGCAGAAGAACCAAAGGCGACATAAGGGAAAACCTTTTTACACAGCGAGTGGTTAGGATCTGGAATACACGGCCTGAAAGGATGGTGGAGGCAGATTCAATCACTGCTTCCAAAAGGGAATTGGATAAGTACCTGAAAGAAACAGATTTGCCGGGAAAGGGTGGGGGAGTGGGACTAGCTGAAGTGTTCTTGCAGAGAGCCAGCACGGACTCGATGGGCCGAATGGCCTCCTTCTGTGCTCTAACCGTTCTATGATTCTGTGTGTGGCTGGAGGAGAGACCGAGGAAGGATAGACTAACTAGGGCAAGGATTTTGAATTTTCAGGGTTGAAGGTTTCAATGACAGAACGGTTCAGATTACACCCTCGGCCAACAGCTCAGATCACCGGCATTGTTTATCCAGCAGATAAGAGGCAGAAAGGACTGGTATTTGCACAGGACCTTATCACCTCACACAAAGGTCCCACAGTGGCTGACACAATGGATGACCTTTGAAGGGCAGTCCCTAGCAGTAACCAGTGAAGCCTCACAAACATACTGGAGATAATCCAGACTGCTCCAGTGTGTACCACTCTAATCACATCAGACTATTCATTATCTGGTTTGCTGAAATTGCTCATCTACTTTTATCAGCTGTGGCTCAGTGGGCAGAACTCTCTCTCGCCTCGAAGTCAGAAGGTCTTGGGCTCGAATCCAACTCCAGAGACTTAAGAGTGCATAATCCAGGCCGACACTCGCATCGCGTGCTGCGGGAGCGCCGCGCTGTCGGAGGGGCTGTCTTTCGGATGAGATGTTAAACAGAGGCCCCAACTTTCCCCTCGGATGGATGTAAAAGATCCCACAGCACCATTCCGTGTATGGGGGGGGGGAGGGGGTGGGGGTTACAGAGATCGGGGAGGGAGACCATGTTCTGTGTGGGATCTTGCTGTGCAATGGGCTGCCACGTTTCCTGCATTCCAACTGGTGACTGCACTTCAAAGTATATAACTGACTAAAGCACTGAGCTCTTGATGTGAAAGGCGCTATATAAATGCAAGTCTTTGTCATGGTTGTAATGGGGGCCCGGTTGTTTTATGCCCCCCCCTCATCCCCATTAGAGAAAGGATGCCAACATGGGACAGCGCCAAGCCCAGTCCTGTTCTCCCTGACACCCACACGTGCATTCCCAGGGACAACAACATGCACAGAATGTACAGCACACAAACACGGCATTGGGCACAGCAGGCCATTGTTGGTCTTTATGTTCCACTCGCGCCTCCTCCCAGCCCTCTTCACCTCATCAGCGTAACCTATTCCGTTCTCCCTCGTGTGTAAATCCAGCTTCCCCTTCAATACGTCTCATCATCATCATAGGCAGTCCCTCGGAATCGAGGAAGACTTGCTTCCACTCATAGAATGAGTCCTTAGGTGACTGAACAGTCCAATACGAGAACCACAGTCCCTGTCACAGGTGGGACAGACAGTGGGTGAGGGAAGGGGTGGGTGGGACTGGTTTGCCGCACGCTCCTTCCGCTGCCTGCGCTTGCTTTCTGCATGCTCTCGGCGACGAGACTCGAGGTGCTCAGCGCCCTCCTGGATGCACTTCCTCCACTTGGGCCGGTCTGTGGCCAGGGACTCCCAGGTGTCAGTGGGGATGTTGCACTTTATCAAGGGAGGCTTTGAAGGTGTCCTTGTAACGTTTCCACTGCCCACCTTTGGCTCGTTTGCCGTGACGGAGTTCCGAGTAGAGCGCTTGCTTTGGGAGTCTTGTGTCTGGCATGCGAACTATGTGGCCTGCCCAGCGGAGCTGGTCGCGTGTGGTCAGTGCTTCAATGCTGGGGATGTTGGCCTGGTCGAGGACGCTAATGTTGGTGCATCTGTCCTCCCAGGGGATTTGTAGGATCTTGCGGAGACATCGTTGGTGGTATTTCTCCAGCGACTTGAGGTGTTTACTGTACATGGTCCATGTCTCTGAGCCATACAGGAGGGCAGGTATTACTACAGCCCTGTAGACCATGAGCTTGGTGGTAGATTTGAGGGTCTGGTCTTCAAACACTCTTTTCCTCAGCGGCCGACGGCTGCACTGGAGGCGGTGTTGAAACTTGTCGTCAATTATTATTCTATACTATACTATTCTATTCACCTCAACCACTCCCTGTGGCAGCGAGTCCCACATTCTCAGCTCTCTGGGTAAAGAGCTTTCTCCTGAATTCCCCATTGGATTTATTAATGACTATCTTATATTTATGGCCTAGTTCTGGTCTCCCCCACACAAGTGTAAACCTCTATGTCCAACCCTATCGAACCCTTTCATAATCTTGAAGCCCTCTATTTCTAACTATATATAGCGCTATTAACGTAGTAAAGCTTCACAGGAGTGTTATCAGATAGAATTTGACAATGAGCCACAGGAGGCGATATTAGGAGTGTGAGTAAAAGCTTTTAAGGGTCTTCAAGGAGGAGAGAGGTGGAGAATTGGAGAGGTTTCGGGCCCAGGCAGCTGAAGGCACAGCCACCAGTATTGGAGTGAAGGGATCGGGGGATGGACCAGAGATCAGAGTTAGAGGAGAGGAGAGATTGTGGGGATTTGTGGGGCCGGAAGGGGTTAGAGATTGGGAGGGTGTAGGGCTGGAGGAGGTTAGAGATAGGGAGGGGTGTAGGGCTGGAGGTGGTTACAGAGATAGGGAAGGTATAGGGCTGAAGGGGATTACAGAGATAGGGAGGGTGTAGGGCTGGAGAGGGTTACAGAGATAGGGAGGGTGTAGGGCTGGAGGGGGTTACAGAGCTTGGGAGGGGGCCAGGCCATGGTGGGCAGAGATAGGGCAGGGCTGGAGGGGGTTACAGAGATAGGGAGGGTGCAGGGGTGGAGGTGGTTAGAGATAGGGAGGGTGTAGGGCTGGAGGGGGTTACAGAGATAGGGAGGGTGCAGGGCTGGAGGGGGTTACAGAGATAGGGAGGGGTGCAGGGCTAGAGGAGGTTGGAGATGGGGAGGGGTGTAGGGCTGGAGGTGGTTAGAGATAGGGAGGGGTGTAGGGCTGGAGGTGGTTACAGAGATGGGGAAGGTATAGGGCTGGAGGGGATTACAGAGATAGGGAGGGTGTAGGGCTGGAGGGGGTTACAGAGCTTGGGAGGGGGCCAGGCCATGGTGGGGCAGAGATAGGGCAGGGCTGGAGGGGGTTACAGAGATCCTGGTGGGGGAGAGAACATGTTCTGTGTGGGATCTTGCTGTGCAGTTGGCTGCCACGTTTCCTGCATTCCAATTCCTGACTGCACCTCAAAGTACATAACTGACTAAAGCACTTTGAGGTCTTGATGTGAAAGGCGTTATATAAATGCAAGTCTTTGTCATGGTTGTAACGGAGGCCCAGCTATTCTCATGTTCCCACCCCCCTCCTCCCATTAGAGAAAGGATGCCAACATGGGACAGTGCCAAGCCCAGTCCTGTTCTCCCTGACACCCACACGTGCATTCCCAGGGACAACAACATGCACAGAATGTACAGCACACAAACACGGCATTGGGCACAGCAGGCCATTGTTGGTCTTTATGTTCCACTCGTGCCTCCTCCCAGCCCTCTTCACCTCATCAGCGTAACCTATTCCGTTCTCCCTCGTGTGTAAATCCAGCTTCCCCTTCAATGCTTCGATACTATTTGTCTCAACCACTCCCTGTGGCAGCGAGTCCCACATTCTCAGCTCTCTCTGGGTAAAGAGCTTTCTCCTGAATTCCCCATTGGATTTATTAATGACTCTTATATTTATGGCCTAGTTCTGGTCTCCCCCACACAAGTGTAAACTACTTCTCTACGTCCAACCCTATCAAACCCTTTCATAATCTTGAAGCCCTCTATTTCTAACTATATATAGCGCTATTAACGTAGTAAAGCTTCACAGGAGTGTCATCAGATAGAATTTGACAGCGAGCCACAGGAGGCGATATTAGGAGTGTGAGTAAAAGCTTTTAAGGATCTTCAAGGAGGAGAGAGGTGGAGAATTGGAGAGGTTTCGGGCCCAGGCAGCTGAAGGCACGGCCACCAGTATTGGAGTGAAGGGATCGGGGGATGGACCAGAGGTCAGAGCTGGAGGAGAGGAGAGATTGTGGGGATTTGTGGGGCCGGAGGGGGTTACAGAGATCAGGAGGGTTGGAGGGCTGTAGGGAGTTAGAGATTGGGAGGGTGTGGGGCTGGAGGGGGTACAGAGATCAGGAGGGTTGGAGGGCTGGTGGTGGTTACAGAGATAGGGTGGAGGGGGTTACAGAGATAGGGAGGGCTGG
Organism: Pristiophorus japonicus; assembly: GCF_044704955.1. NCBI lineage: Eukaryota > Metazoa > Chordata > Chondrichthyes > Pristiophoridae > Pristiophorus > Pristiophorus japonicus. The sequence goes on from NW_027251330.1 coordinate 18,234, forward strand.
AGGGGGTTACAGAGATAGGGAGAGGTGGAGGGGGTTACAGAGATAGGGAGGGCTGGAGGGGGTTACAGAGATAGGGAAGGGTGGAGGGGGTTACAGAGATAGGGAGGGCTGGAGGGGGTTACAGAGATAGGGAAGGGTGGAGGTGGTTACAGAGATAGGGAGGGCTGGAGGGGGTTACAGAGATAGGGAGAGGTGGAGGGGGTTACAGAGATAGGGAGGGCTGGAGGGGGTTACAGAGATAGGGAAGGGTGGAGGGGGGTTACAGAGATAGGGAGGGCTGGAGGGGGTTACAGAGATAGGGAAGGGTGGAGGGGGTTACAGAGATAGGGAGGGCTGGAGGGGGTTACAGAGATTGGGAGGGGTGTAGGCCATGGAGGGGGTTACAGAGATCGGGGAGGGGGTTACAGAGATCGGGGAGGGGTGTAGGCCATGGAGGGGGGTTACAGAGATCGGGGAGGGGGTTACAGAGATTGGGAGGGGTGTAGGCCATGGAGGGGGTTACAGAGATCGGGGAGGGGGTTACAGAGATCGGGGAGGGGTGTAGGCCATGGAGGGGGGTTACAGAGATCGGGGATGGGGGGTTACAGAGATCGAGGAGGGGGTTACAGAGATCGGGGAGGGGGGGTTACAGAGATCGAGGAGGGGGTTACAGAGATCGGGGAGGGGGGGGGTTACAGAGATCGGGGAGGGGGGGGTTAAAGAGATCGGGAAGGGGTGTAGGCCATGGAGGGGGGTTACAGAGATCGGGGAGTGGGGGGTTACAGAGATCGGGGAGTGGGGGGTTACAGAGATCGGGGAGGGGGGGGTTACAGAGATCGGGGAGGGGGGGGGTTACAGAGATCGGGGAGGGGGGGGTTACAGAGATCGGGGAGGGGTGTAGGCCATGGTGGGGGGTTTACAGAGATCGGGAGGGCTGTGGGCCATGGAGGGGGGTTACAGAGATCGGGGATGGGGGGTTACAGAGATCGAGGAGGGGGTTACAGAGATCGGGAGGGGGCCAGGCCATGAGGGATTTGAACAAGAGGATGAGACCAGTTGTGGGTTGGGATGCAGGAAGCTGTTGAAGGTGAGGGGGAGCCATTAATGTCGGCACTTCCTGTCGCCCCCAGCTGTAGTAATGTAACTGAGCGGGGAAGGAGGAGTGGACCGGCAGGGATCAGCTCCACACCCAGCCCGTCGAGCCTGGACCTGCCCAGGAGAAGCATTCCTTTCCTCCCGTGCCCTCGGGCTCTGTGGTTAGCTCTGTTGCCTATATTAAGCCCCTTGACAACGAGGAAGTTGATTGATCACATGCTCAGTACAAGCGATTTCTGCTGATTGCAGAATTAGCAAACTCTGGCCTCTTGAGCCTCCCTCATTTCTATCGTCCCTCCATCGGTGGCCGTACCTTCAGCTGCCTGGGCCCCAAGCTCTGGAATTCCCTCCCTAAACCTCTCTGCCCCTCTACTCCTTTAATACGCTCCTTAAAACCTCTTTCTTTGACCAAGCTTTAGGTCACCTGTCCTAATATCTCATTATGTGGCTCGGTGTTGAATTTGTTTTGATCGCTCCTGTTTAGCTCCTTGGGACGTTTTGCTACGTTAAAGGCGCTATATAAATACAGGATGTTGTTGAGGGCAGGTGGGGGAGGGTCGGCACCTACACAAGGTGGTGGGGGCACCGTGTGGGGGGTGACTTTGTTCTGTGGGGGGGCACGGGGGAATCTCTGCTGCATGAATTGGCTCCAGCCCAGTTTGCTGTTCTCTGTTGTACTTACACTATGACCAGGTCCAAGAGCGGCCCCTGAGGGAGGTAAGGACCCCTACAATCCAGAGGGGGGCCCCCTAACGTAGTCCGAGGGCAGGGAGGCATCGACAGTTCTGCCCTGGCCAATGTGTATCAGAGGTGCGCAAGATCCTACAAATCCCCTGGGAGGACAGACACATCAACATTAGTGTCCTCGACCAGGCCAACATCCCCAGCATTGAAGCACTGATCACATTCGATCAGCTCTGCTGGGCAGGGCCACATAGTTCGCAAGCCAGACACGAGACTCCCGAAGCAAGCGCTCTACTCGGAACTCCTTCACGGCAAACGAGCCAAAGGTGGGCAGCGGTAACATTACAAGGACACTCTCAAAGCCTCCCTGATAAAGAGCGACATCCCCACTGACACCTGGGAGTCCCTGGCCAGAGACCGCCCCAAGTGGTGGAAGTGCATCCGGGAAGGTTCTGAGCTCCTCGAGTCTCATCGCCAAGAGCGTGCAGAAATCAAGCGCAGGCAGCGGAAGGAGCGTGCGGCAAACCAGTCCCACCCACCCCTTCCCTCAACCACTGTCTGTCCCACCTGTGACAGGGACTGTGATTCTCGTATTGGACTGTTCAGCCACCTAAGGACTCATGTTAAGAGTGGAAGCAAGTCTTTCTCGATTCCGAGGGACCGCCTATGATAAAACAGAAATTGATACCGAGCCACATATGGAGATACTAGGGCAGGTGACCAAAAGTTTGGACAGAGAGGTATTAAGGAGAGTCTTTAAGAAGGAGAGAGGGGTAGGGAGGGATTTCCAGAGTTTGGGGCCCAGCCACCAATGGCGGAGTGATGAAATTTGGGGATGAGCAAGAGACCAGAAGCGCAGAGATCTCTCAAGCAGCACTAAACACAGGCTACGTGCTCATTTATCTCGTGGTTTGTGGGAGCTTGCTGTGCACAACTTTACAACAGTGACTACAATTCAGAAAGAAAACTTAACAGGACCAAAGCTACTTTGGGGACGCCCTGAGGTAGTGCAAGGTGCTATATCAATGCACGAGGGGGATCTGTTTTCACTTGGCAATTCCCCTGACCCTGCGCGCAGGCTTCTCTGACCGGGTCTGGCAGGTTATATTGGGCTGAGTGAGGATAATGTGTGCTCTGGGTGGGGAATGTCTATCCCCGCCTGCAGCTTGATGGCAGATCCTGCTCCGACTATGTCCCACCTGGGCCATGACCCGTGGACTGTTTGTACCAGGCCTCGGCCTGTTGACCACAAGCCCCCCCCGCCAAAACCCCCTCGCAATCCTGCCGTGTTGTGCTGGCTCCCCTCGCCCGCACTTTGCCTCTGGCTCAGCGATAACCTCGCTGCACCCCATCATCAGGTTCTCCATAACCGGAGGGTCCGAGCTGCCAGACTGGCACTGGCTTAACCTGCAACCCTTTCCAGCAGCTCAAACACAGCTCAGTTACAGAGCAAAGTGAAATATGGGGGGGCGCGGGGGGGGTAAAAGTAACACCTCGTTTCTCCCCCCCCCCCCCCCACCCTCTCCCAATGCACCGGCAGAACCTCCCTACACCGGGCAATAGTGTCATGGGATCTTTTACACCCACCTGAGGGGGTAGACATTCCCTCAGCCCTGCCCCTCCGACAGCGCGGCTCTCCCTCAGCCCTGCCCCTCCGACAGCGCGGCTCTCCCTCAGCCCTGCCCCTCCGACAGCGCGGCTCTCCCTCAGCCCTGCCCCTCCGACAGCGCGGCTCTCCCTCAGCCCTGCCCCTCCGACAGCGCGGCTCTCCCTCAGCCCTGCCCCTCCGACAGCGCGGCTCTCCCTCAGCCCTGCCCCTCCGACAGCGCGGCTCTCCCTCAGCCCTGCCCCTCCGACAGCGCGGCTCTCCCTCAGCCCTGCCCCTCCGACAGCGCGGCTCTCCCTCAGCCCTGCCCCTCCGACAGCGCGGCTCTCCCTCAGCCCTGCCCCTCCGACAGCGCGCCGCTCCCTCAGCCCTGCCCCTCCGACAGCGCGGCTCTCCCTCAGCCCTGCCCCTCCGACAGCGCGGCTCTCCCTCAGCCCTGCCCCTCCGACAGCGCGCCGCTCCCTCAGCCCTGCCCCTCCGACAGCGCGGCTCTCCCTCAGCCCTGCCCCTCCGACAGCGCGGCTCTCCCTCAGCCCTGCCCCTCCGACAGCGCGGCTCTCCCTCAGCCCTGCCCCTCCGACAGCGCGGCTCTCCCTCAGCCCTGCCCCTCCGACAGCGCGGCTCTCCCTCAGCCCTGCCCCTCCGACAGCGCGGCTCTCCCTCAGCCCTGCCCCTCCGACAGCGCGGCTCTCCCTCAGCCCTGCCCCTCCGACAGCGCGCCGCTCCCTCAGCCCTGCCCCTCCGACAGCGCGGCTCTCCCTCAGCCCTGCCCCTCCGACAGCGCGGCTCTCCCTCAGCCCTGCCCCTCCGACAGCGCGCCGCTCCCTCAGCCCTGCCCCTCCGACAGCGCGGCTCTCCCTCAGCCCTGCCCCTCCGACAGCGCGGCTCTCCCTCAGCCCTGCCCCTCCGACAGCGCGGCTCTCCCTCAGCCCTGCCCCTCCGACAGCGCGGCTCTCCCTCAGCCCTGCCCCTCCGACAGCGCGGCTCTCCCTCAGCCCTGCCCCTCCGACAGCGCGGCTCTCCCTCAGCCCTGCCCCTCCGACAGCGCGGCTCTCCCTCAGCCCTGCCCCTCCGACAGCGCGGCTCTCCCTCGGCCCTGCCCCTCCGACAGCGCGCCGCTCCCTCAGCCCTGTACTGGAGTGTAGGTGTGTGTTATACACACCAGTCTCTTTAGTGGGACTTGAACCCATGAGCTTCTGACTCAGAGGCGAAAGTGCCGTTAACAAATAATGTAACTAAATATTTATGCGGCTCGGTGTCGAATTCTGTCTGACAACGCTGCTGAGAGTCGCCCGAAGACGTCACAGGTGCTACATAAATTCAGGTTGAACGTGAATGGAGAGCTTTCTGTGGGCGGAATGAATTGTCTTAACACAGCCAATCGCCCGCTGCTCTGGGTTTATATAATAACGTGTTTGTCCTTCACCGCCCGCAGCTTTCTCGCTTGCCCTGATCGACGCGGCGTTTGACAAGGATGAGAGCGTGCGCCAGGAGATATCGCAGGCCCTGCGCGAGCTGGGCTTCCGCCACCCCAAGCTGGTTCTCCTCGCCTGCCACGACTACCTCAGCAAGCACAGCAAGGTGGGTCGCCGAGCGAGCCGTCACTGCGCTGGAACACCCAGGGTGGGGATGGGTGGGGCGGGGGGGGGGCCTCGGGTCTCGTCCGCAACCTCGGGCCATCCTCGTCCATGCACCGCGCGCCGAGAACACCGAAACAGGAGCCGGCCATTCGGCCCCTCGAGCCTGCTCCACCATCCAATCAGCTCACGGCTGATCATTGACCTCAACTCCACCTTCCTGCCCGGTCTCCTTGTCCCTTGATCCCCTGAATACCCAAAATCTCGGCCTTGGAACAGAGGAGGCTGAGGGGGAGACCTTATTGAGATGTATAAAATTATGAGGGGCCTGGATAGAGTGGGTAGGAAGGACCCGTTTCCCTTGGCAGAGGGGTCAACAACCAGTGGGCATAGATTTAAAGTAATTGTGGGGAGGTTTCGAGGGGATTTGAGGGGAAATTTCTTCACCCAGAGGGTGGTGGGGGTCTGGAAACTCACTGCCTGAAAGAGTGGTAGAGGCAGAAACCCTCACCACATGTAAAAGATACTTGGATGTGCGCCTGTAAGTGCCGTAACCTACAGGGCTACGGACCTGGAGCTGGAAAGTGGGATTAGGCTGGATAGCCTCGCGTTGGCTAACGCGGACACGATGGGCCGAAATGGCCTCCTTCCGTGCTGTAAATTTCCGAGATTCTATATGAATATAACGACTGAGCATCCGCAGGCCTTTGGGGTAGAGAATTCCAACGATTCAAGATTCCCTGCCCCCCCCCCCCCCCCACCACCTCCAAACTGCACTGGGTTCCGGACCCCCCCCCCCACCCATTCCTGATGATCCGGGCTCTCCCAAATATTTGCTCTCGACGTGTGAGGTGGGATAGTGTGGCCTGCTCCCCTTCCCCGTGCCCCGAATGCTGTGATTGAGCTCAGTCAAGGGCACAGAACCCCGCCACTGCCGTCCGCCAACAGGGGCACTGGACTGTGGCTCGGACCATGTGGCCCTTGATTCAGGCTTCATTCCAGCACCCACCCGCCTTGGTCCTGCCGTGATCTCGCCTCGCGCTTCCTTCCCTTTCCCGGCCCTCCAGCCGTGGTACATTCGGTGTTTCACCCGATGGCTCTTTGTGCTTCTCCAGCTGGTCCAGGTTCATCGCATCATCATCCTGCACAGTATGGAGGCCATCGTCAAGGAAACCATCGGCCAACTGGACCAACCCCTGGCCAAGAAAGTCATCTCTTTGGCCTCGGAAGAGATGACCAGATCGAAGGTACTTTGCTCCCATTCGCTCCCCCAATCCCCTTTTCCCGACGTTACGTTGCCTAGTTGGCCGTTCGTGTGTGGGTGATGGCTATTCAACTACGGGGAGCATTGCAGCTCCGTGTGGGTGATGGCTATTCAACCATGGGGAGCATTGCAGCTCCACCAGTGCACACCTCCCAGCAGAGGTGAGTGGGTCAGTGACGAGGAGCCCCCTCCCCTCTAATGTCGCTAAGGCCTATTGTACAGACCCCCCCGAAACACTTCCACATCGGCGATCAGCTCAGACTGTGGCTCTGGAGGTAACACTCTCGCCTTGCAGTCAGAAGGTTGTGGGTTCGAGCACACAAACCAGGCTGACACTCCCAGTGCAATAGTGAGTGTCCAAGTGATGTCTTTCCTATTGGCTGGATGTAAAAGATCCCACGGCCATTAAAGAAAGAAGGGCTTGCGTTTCTATAGCTTCCCAAAGCGCTTTACAGCCAATGAAGTACTTTTGGAGTGTAGTCACTGTTGCAATGTAGGAAATGCAGCAGCCAATTTGTGCACAGCAAGCTCTCACAAACAGCAATGTGATAATGACCAGATAATCTGTTTTAGTGATGTTGATTGAGCGATAAATATTGGCCCCAGGACACTGGGGATAACTCCCCTGCTCTTCTTCAAAATAGTGCCGTGGGATCATTTAAATCCACCTGAGAGCGCAGACGGGGCCTCAGTTTAACGTCTCGTCCTCAGCACTGCACTGGAGTGTCAGCCTAGATTTACGTGCTCAAGTCTCTGGAGTGGGACTTGAACCCACAACCTTCCGACTCCGAGGCGAGAGTGCTACCCACTGAGCCAGGACTGACATTATTTCGAAGAAGAGCAGGGAAGTTCTGGACCAATATATTTATCCCTCAATCAACATCACTAAAACAGATTATCTGGTTATTAACACATTGCTGTTTGTGGGAGCTTGCTGTGCACAAATTGGCTGCTGCGTTTCCCACATTGCAACAGCGACTACACTTTAAAAGTATTTCATTGTGGCTGTGAAGCGTTTGGGACGTCTGGTGGTCGCGAAAGGCGCTATATAAATGCAAGTCCTTGAGCTTTGTGATGGTCAGTTTTACACAGCTCCACACCACGCAGTTTTGTGTGGGGAGGGGGTGGTGCCTGTTGGATTACAGCGGCCCCCCCATGCTCCGCCATGACAGGGCCCCAGTCGTTGGGCGGGCGGGTGACTCAGGCAGGCTCCCATCTGTGGCTTGTTCCCTGTGCTTTAGGAGGTGCTGCCCGAGTGGCAGGAGGCTGCCAGTAACCTGCTCGTGGCCCTGGGCTGCCGATTCATCAACGAGGTGATGGAGGAGATCCTGCAGAAGTTCCAGCCAGGGGTCCTGCCCCATTTCTTCGTGGTCTGCACCCTGGCCAATCTCTCCACCGCAAACGGTAAGGCTGTCGCGTCGAACCGATCTGCTTACTTATCGGCTCGTCGTACTCGCACCCCGTTCTCTTCTCCCCCTCTCCTCTCTCTCTCTCTCTCTCTCATCTCTCTCTCTCTCTCTCTCCTCACCCCCCCCTCTTTCTCTCTTCCCCCCTCTCTCTCTCTCTCTCTCTCTCTCTCCTC
>NW_027251330.1:26220-53143 GCF_044704955.1 Pristiophorus japonicus
GTCCTGGGAGTGTTTAATGGGACAGTATAGAGGGCGCTTTACTCTGTATCTAACCCGTGCTGTACCTGCCCTGGGAGTGTTTGATGGGACAGTGCAGAGGGAGTTTTACTCTGTATCTAACCCCCTGTACCTGTCCTGGGAGTATTTAATGGGACAGTGCAGAGGGAGTTTTACTCTGTATCTAACCCCCTGTACCTGTCCTGGGAGTGTTTAATGGGACAGTATAGAGGGAGCTTTACTCTGTATCTAACCTGTGCTGTACCTGCCCTGGGAGTGTTTGATGGGACAGTGTAGAGGGAGCTTTACTCTGTATCTAACCCCCTGTACCTGTCCTGGGAGTGTTTGATGGGACAGTGCAGAGGGAGCTTTACTCTGTATCTAACCCCCTGTACCTGCCCTGGGAGTGTTTGATGGGACAGTGCAGAGGGAGCTTTACTCTGTATCTAACCCCCTGTACCTGCCCTGGGAGTGTTTGATGGGGACAGTGTAAGGGGAGATTTACTCTGTATCTAACCCGTGCTGGGGTGAGGGATATGGTGGGGAGTGGGGGGAGGAGGAGGAGGATGAGTGGAGGGGGGGTAGGAGGAGGAGGATGAGTGGTGGGGGGAAGAATGAGGATGAGTGGAGGAGGGGGGGAAGAGATACGGTGGGAGAGGGTTGAGGGATATGGGGGAGGGGGGGATGATTGTGTAACAAAGGCCAGACTCATGGAGCGGTTCCCTGTCTCCTGATCTCATTCTGTCTGTTACTCGTGGTTGGGGCCCTAATTCGTTCCCTTCCTGTGTCACTCCCGGTGCTGTAGCCCTGGGACATTTCAGTGAGAGTATTCTGGAGTATCTCGCCAACCTGGACAAGGCCCCGGACCCCACGGTGAGGAAGGACGCGTTCTCCAGCGAGATCTACGCCTCCTACGACATTCTCTTCAACGTGTGGCTTCAGAACAAGGAGTCCAAGGTAAGAGAGGGGGAGGGGAGGGGCGGGGCGGTGAGTGTGGGAGGGGCTGCACTGTCGGGGGTGCGGAGGGTCGGGGGGCTGCACTGTTGGGGGAGGGGGCGGTAAGGGTGGGAGGGGCTGCACTGTCGGGGGAGGGGGGCGGTGAGTGTGGGAGGGGCTGCACTGTCGGGGGTGCGGAGGGTCGGGGGGCTGCACTGTTGGGGGAGGGGGCGGTAAGGGTGGGAGGGGCTGCACTGTCGGGGGAGGGGGGCGGTGAGTGTGGGAGGGGCTGCACTGTCGGGGGTGCGGAGGGTCGGGGGGCTGCACTGTTGGGGGAGGGGGCGGTAAGGGTGGGAGGGGCTGCACTGTCGGGGGAGGGGGGCGGTGAGGGTGGAAGGGGCTGCACTGTCGGGGGTGCGGAGGGTAAGGGGGGCTGCACTGTGGGGGGAGGGGGGCGGTGAGGGTCAGAGGGGCTGCACTGTGGGGGGAGGGGGGCGGTGCGGGTCAGAGGGGCTGCACTGTGGGGGGGGGAAGGGGTGGGGGCACCATGATCGGACCTACCACTGAACACCGTTGAGCTGTGGACAGCCAGGTCTGAGCTCTGCTTCCTGATCCGGGTTATGTGGAACTTCAATTATAATTTATTCCCCTTTTATTTGGTTCTAACTCATCACCTCGACAAAGTTGTGCTTCCTGATCTCAACAGACCCACAACTGCTTAACAGGAGGAACTTGCATTTCTGTAGCGCCTTTCACCACCTCGGGATGTCCCGGTGCTTTCCAGCAATGTTGCAGGGTAGTTGCTGTTGTACTGTGGGAAAGGCCCAATATTTCTTAACTTGTAAGGTGGAGAGCTGGAGAATCTGGGACTGTCCTTCTTGGAGCAGAGAAAGTCAAGGGGGAATTTGAAGCAGTTGTTAAAAGTCATGACAGAGTAAGTAAGAAGAAACTGGTGGGAAGTTCAGTAACCAGAGGGGACAAATTTGGCCAAAGAGCCAGAGGCGAGATGAGGGATTTTTTCTATGCAGCGAGTTGTTGTGATCTGGAATTCATTGCCTGAGAGCGCGGGGGAAGCAGAGTCAGTAGTAACTTTCAGAAGGGTAAATTGGGTAAATACTTGGAGGAAAAATGTGCAGGGCTATGGGGAACGGGGAGTGGGACTAATTGGAGAGTTCTCTGAGAGCCGGCAAGACACGATAGGCCAAATGAGCCGCCTCCTGTACTGTAAGATTCGAAGAACTTCTGACCATGTCAAAAAAAAATGAAGAATGGAATTGTCCCCGTGTTCGGGACAAGCCTCTTTATCTGCCCAGGCACGGTGAGCTGTCCTGTCAGCTTCTGGGAGCCCACTGAGCATCAAGCTCAGGTGGACTCTTCGACAATCTGGATTTGGGACAGTAGAGGGAGCTTTACTCTGTATCTAACCCGTGCTGTACCTGCCCTGGGAGTGTTTGATGGGACAGTGTAGAGGGAGCTTTACTCTGTATCTTAACCCGTGCTGTACCTGCCCTGGGAGTGTTTGATAGGACAGTGTAGAAACATAGAAAATAGGTGCATGAGTAGGCCCTTCGAGCCTGCACCACCATTCAATAAGATCATGGCTGATCATTCCCTCAGTACCCCTTTCCTGCTTTCTCTCCATACCCCTTGATCCCCTTGGCCATAAGGGCCACATCTAACTCCCTCTTGAATATATCCAATGAATTGGCATCAGCAACTCTCTGCGGCAGGGAATTCCACAGATTAGCAACTCTGAATGAAGAAGTTTCTCCTCATCTCAGTCCTAAATGGCCTACCCCTTATCCTAAGACTATGTCCCATGGTTCTGGACTTCCCCAACATCGGGAACATTCTTTCCGCATCTAACCTGTCCAGTCCCGTCAGAATCTTATACGTTTCTATGAGATCCCCTCTCATCCTTCTAAACTCCAGTGAATAAAGGCCCAGTTGATCCAGTCTCTCCTCATATGTCAGTCCAGCCATCCCTGGAATCAGTCTGGTGAACCTTCGCTGCACACTCTCAATAGCAAGAACGTCCTTCCTCAGGTTAGGAGACCAAAACCGAACACAATATTCCAGGTGAGGCCTCACGAAGGCCCTGTACAACTGCAGTAAGACCTCCCTGCTCCTATACTCAAATCCCCTAGCTATGAAGGTCAACACACCATTTGCTGCCTTCACCGCCTGTTGTACTGGGGTCCCAGTGTAGAGGGAGCTTTTTTCTGTATCTAACCCGTGCTGTACCTGGCCTGGGAGTGTTTGATGGGACAGTGTAGAGGGAGCTTTACTCTGTATCTAACCCGTGCTGTACCTGCCCTGGGAGTGTTTGATGGGACAGTGTAGAGGGAGCTTTTTTCTGTATCTAACCCGTGCTGCACCTGCCCTGGGAGTGTTTGATGGGACAGTGTAGAGGGAGCTTTTTTCTGTATCTAACCCCCTGTACCTGCCCTGGGAGTGTTTGATGGGACAGTGTAGAGGGAGCTTTACTTTGTATCTAACCCGTGCTGTACCTGCCCTGGGAGTGTTTGATGGGACAGCGTAGAGGGAGCTTTACTCTGTATCTAACCCGTGCTGTACCTGCCCTGGGAGTGTTTGATGGGACCATGTAGAGGGAGCTTTACTCTGTATCTAACCCGTACTGTACCTGCCCTGGGAGTGTTTGATGGGACAGTGTAGAAGGAGCTTTACTCTGTATCTAACCCGTGCTGTACCTGCCCTGGGAGTGTTTGATGGGACAGTGTAGAAGGAGCTTTACTCTGTATCTAACCCCCTGTACCTGCCCTGGGAGTGTTTGATGGGACAGTGTAGAGGGAGCTTTACTTTGTATCTAACCCGTGCTGTACCTGCCCTGGGAGTGTTTGATGGGACAGTGTAGAAGGAGCTTTACTCTGTATCTAACCCGTGCTGTACCTGCCCTGGGAGTGTTTGATGGGACAGTGTAGAGGGAGCTTTACTCTGTATCTAACCCATGCTGTACCTGGCCTGGGAGTGTTTGATGGGACAGTGTAGAGGGAGCTTTACTCTGTATCTAACCCGTGCTGTACCTGCCCTGGGAGTGTTTGATGGGACAGTGTAGAGGGAGCTTTACTCTGTATCTAACCTACATACTGTGGCTGAACTTTGATTGCTTGGCCCTGACCTGCTGTCCTTTACGAGCTCTGAATCAATTGGCCTGAATATATTTCTCTGCGGGGGAAGGTTTGACGTGTGTTTTGTGATGATGTCTTTGCTTCACCAGCTGAGGATGAGCGTGGTGGATGCCATCGGCCAGATGTCCCACCTGATGCCACACGACAAGCTGGAGGAACAGCTGCCCAAACTCATCCCCGGGATCCTGCACCTCTACAGGAAGCATTCCGAGCATTTCCACATCACCCAGGTAACCGCCTCCTCAAAACCCAGACTGGCAAAAAACGGCCAAGTGTCAGGCTGGGGGGGGGGGCACTATCCGAGCCAACGTAGGGACGGAGGAAATGACAGAGGTAGAGAGGGGAGAAGGCCATGGAGCGATTTGAAAACGAGGATTTGGGGAGGTTGGGGTAGGGAGAGCGGGTGGGTGGGTGCAGGGATTTGGGGGGTGAGGGAGGGGGAGGGGCTGTGGGGTGTGGCAGGGATTTGAGGGGTGGGAGGAGGGCGGCAGGGGGAGTGGTGGGTGAGGGGTGGGGGGGGGAGAGGGACGGTGGGGTGGGGGTGGGGGGGTGACATGAGCTCCCTGAGCAGCATGAGGGATGGGGTGTGGATGGGGGCTAGTTTCTGGAGCACACCCCATGGGATGTGGAATCGGAAGGTACTGGTTGTGTGTTTAAAAGTGGGTAGGTGTTGGGGGGAGGGAGGGGCAGGCCGTACTATACTCAATAATAACGCTCAGTGTTTGATTTGCAGAGCCTGTGTCACGTGTTGGATGCTGCTGTGGATATGGGCAGCCGCATGCTCGAGACACAGATCGACAATCTGCTCAACATATTACACCCTCAGGTAAGGGACAGAGAGAGAGACTGTTCATAGAACACCCTCAGGTAAGGGACAGAGAGAGAGACTGTTCATAGAACACCCTCAGGTAAGGGACAGAGAGAGAGACTGTTCATAGAACACCCCAGGTGTGAGAGCGAGCGAGATCATAGAACACCCTGGGTAAGGGACAGAGAGAGAGAGAGACTGTTCATAGAACACCCCAGGTGTGAGAGCGAGCGAGATCATAGAACACCCTGGGTAAGGGACAGGGAGAGAGACTGTTCATAGAACACCCTGGGTAAGGGAGAGAGAGAGAGAGACTGTTCATAGAACACCCTGGGTAAGGGAGAGAGAGAGAGAGAGAGAGACTGTTCATAGAACACCCCGGGTGTGAGAACGAGCAAGATCATAGAACACCCTGGGTAAGGGACAGGGAGAGAGACTGTTCATATAATGCCCTGGGTGTGAGAGCGAGCGAGATCATAGAGCACCCTGGATAAGGGACAGACAGAGAGAGAGAGACTGTTCATATAATGCCTCGGGTAAGGGAGGGAGGGAGGGAGCGAGAGAGAGAGACTGTTCATAGAACACCCCGGGTAAGAGAGAGAGAGAGAGAGAGAGAGAGAGAGAGATGGAGACTGTTCATAGAACACCCCGGGTAAGAGAGAGAGAGAGAGAGAGAGAGAGATAGAGACTGTTCATAGAACACCCCGGGTGTGAGGGCGAGAGAGAGGTGGGGGTGGTGGGGGGGGGGGCGAGAGGGAGATCATAGAACACCCCGGGTAAGGGACAGAGAGATGTAACAACTCGCTGTGTAAAATTCTGCTGATCTCCCCTCTGGTCCTTTTGCCAATGACCTTAAATCCATGTCCTCTGGTTACTGACCCTCTGCCACTGGAAACACTTTCTCCTTATTTACTCTTATCAAATCTTTAATGATTTTGACAACAATTCATTCTCTGCTTCGTTGTTCTCATGAGAACAACTCCAGCTTCTCCAGTCTTTCCACATAACTGAAGTCCCTCATCCCTGGAACCATTCTAGTAAATCTCCTCTGCACCCTCTCAAAGGCCTTCACATCCTTCTTAAAGTGCGCTGCCCAGAATGAGAGACAATTCTCCAGCTGGGGCCTAACCAGTGATTTATAAAGGTTTAGAAAAACGTCCTCGCTCTCTCTAGGGGGACAATTTGCCCCTTCCCGCTGCCCCACCCCCTCCCGAGACACCCAATCTATCCCCCCTCCCCTTCCCACACCATCTACACCCCCCTTCCTGCCGTCCATGAGCGGGTGGGGCACCCACACTCTACAGCCGGTCCAGTTACTCTGCTTATCTCTCCACAGATCTGTGCCCCATTGGATTACAGCAACCACGTGGCCATCAAGAACCACAACGAAGCTCTCCGCTGTTTTACCGTCCTGGGTAAGGCAATCTCGGTCTGGGTCAGGGAGTCTCTTCCCCCAATCCCCCAGGGGCACCCGGCAGATTAACAGGTCATTATCACATTGCTGTTTGTGGGAGCTTGCTGTGCACATATTGGTTGCCTCTTTTCCTACATTACAACAGTGGCTACACTTCTAAAGTGTGTCAATGGCTGTGAAGCACTTTGGGACGTGCTGTGGTGTTGAAAGGTTCTCACGTAAAATGTTTGATAAAACAGAGTGACAACAGTGCGAGAGAGAAGGGGCCAGTGGGTGAGAGTGTGGGCAGAGTTAATCTAAAAAGGTTTAGTCCTTTGATGTAAAATGTTATCTAAGATGAGTCAGCTCTTCTCGTGCCCAGCTTGTGACAGTGAGTCACTGACTGGCTCAAACATACAATCACTGCACGATTAAAGACCAGGGTCATAGGATCAGAGAAATTTACAGCATGGAAGGAGGCCATTTTGGCCCATCGTGTCCGTGCCGGCCGACCAAGAGCTACCCAGCCTAATCCCACTTTCCAGCTCTTGGTCTGTAGCCCTGCAGATTACGGCACTTCAGGTGCACATCCAAGTACTTTTTAAATGTGGTGAGGGTTTCTGCCTCTACCACCCTTTCAGGCAGTGAGTTCCAGACCCCCACCACCCTCTGGGTGAAGACATTTCTCCTCAAATCCCCTCTAAACCTCTCCCCAATTATTTTAAATCTATGCCCCCTGGTTGTTGACCTCTCTGCCAAGGGAAACAGGTCTGTCCTATCCACTCAATCCAGGCCCCTCAATTTTATACACCTCAATCAGGTCTCCCCTCAGCCTCCTCTGTTCCAAAGAAAACAAACCCAGCCTATCCAATCTTTCCTTACAGCTAAAATGCTCCAGTCCAGGCAACATCCTCGTAAATCTCCTCTGCACCCTCTCTCGTGAATCCCATCTTTCCTGTAATGTGGTGACCAGAACTGCACGCAGTGCTCCAGCTGTGGCCTAACCAATGTTTTATACAGTTCAAGCATAACCTCCCTGCTCTAGTATTCCATGCCTCGACTAATAAAGGCAAGCATTCCGTATGCCGCCTTTAACCACCTTATCTACCTGGCCTGCTACCTTCAGGGATCTGTGGACCTGCACTCCCAGGTCCCTTTGTTCCTCTACACTTTTCAGTATCCTACCATTTAATGTGTAATCCCTTTCCTTATTAGCCCTCCCTAAATGCATTACTTCACACTTCTCCAGATTAATTTCCATTTGTCACTGTTCTGCCCACCTGCCAAGTCACACACCATCCTGACTTGGAAATATATCGGCTGTTCCTTCATCGTCGCTGGGTCCAAATCCAGGAACTCCCTCCCTAACAGCACTGTGGGAGCACCTTCACCCCAAGGACTGCAGCGGTTTAAGGCAGCGGCTCACCACCACCTTCTCACGGGCAATTGGGGATGGGCAATAAATGCCTCGGCCTTTTGGCTAAGATCATGCGTAACTGACCTGACCAGCCACCATGACCTCCGGGTGGTTTCTCCCTGGTCAGGAAGGTATATGCTTGCCTTTTTGGAAACAGGAGGTGGGTGGGGTGGCTTGACCCATCCACCTCCACGGAGATGTGTGGGGTGGCTTGACCCATCCACCTCCACGGAGGTGTGTGGGGTGGCTTGACCCATCCACCTCCATGGCACGAACCTGGTATTGCAGTACTTCCAGGAACGGTGCAGTGGCTCTAGGCCTTTTGGCTAAGAGCATTGGCGCAGAGTGATCCTTGGCATATGCAAGGTGACCTCTGGCGTTTGTGATTTGACAAAGAATTGGAACGATTGGCTACGAATTTATTAAAAAAAATAAATAAATAAATGCTGGCCTTGCCAGCGACGCCCACATCTGAATTTTAGAAAATCCTGGTAGTCACATGATACAACAGTAAGGGAGTTGTTGACCAATCACAGCAATCAATCTCTGAGTCCAGAACAGGCCCAGACACGAGACGAGGAAATCTCCCAGTGGTAGAGAGCCTTGGGAACCACAAAGTCACCAGCTCCTCCCAAACACGCTACACTCATGTCTGCCGTGGTTGTCGGGGACAACCAAATTGTTTGGGGCTGAACAGCTGTAGATCGATGCCGGGTCGGGATTGACTAGCAGTTTCTCTCTCTCTCTCCCTCACAGCTCGGGCATACACCGACCGACTCATCGCCTTCCTCCTGCAGAAGCTGGAGGTCCACAACGAGCGAGTGCGTATCGGGACACTGACCGTGCTCAAACACCTCATCAACTCCGCCTGTACGTAAAACCGCCCCGCTCTGCGGCCCATCAGCCCGCGGGGAGTTAGGGCCGTGTGCCCAGGGGTCAGGCAGCAGAGCCAGGGTGTCCGCCGTGGCTCAGTAGGTCTCGCCTCCGAGTCGGAGGTCGTGGGTTCAAGCCCCACTCCAGGGACCTGAGCACAACATCTAGGCTGACACTGCAATGCAGTACTGAGGGAGCGCCGCACTTGTCGGAGGGGCGGTACTGAGGGAGCGCCGCACTGTCGGAGGGGCGGTACTGAGGGAGTGCCGCACTGTCGGAGGGGCGGTACTGAGGGAGTGCCGCACTGTCGGAGGGGCGGTACTGAGGGAGTGCCGCGCTGTCGGAGGGGCGGTACTGAGGGAGTGCCGCGCTGTCGGAGGGGCGGTACTGAGGGAGTGCCGCGCTGTCGGAGGGGCGGTACTGAGGGAGTGCCGCGCTGTCGGAGGGGCGGTACTGAGGGAGTGCCGCACTGTCGGAGGGGCGGTACTGAGGGAGTGCCGCACTGTCGGAGGGGCGGTACTGAGGGACTGTCGGAGGGGCGGTACTGAGGGAGTGCCGCACTGTCGGAGGGGCGGTACTGAGGGAGTGCCGCACTGGCGGTACTGAGGGAGTGTCGGAGGGGCGGTACTGAGGGAGTGTCGGAGGGGCGGTACTGAGGGAGTGTCGGAGGGGCGGTACTGAGGGAGTGCCGCACTGTCGGAGGGGCGGTACTGAGGGAGTGCCGCACTGTCGGAGGGGCGGTACTGAGGGAGTGTTGCACTCTCCAAGGTGCTGTTTTTGGAGGATAAACAGGCCCTGTCTAACCTCTGGGATGGATGCAAGGAATCTCTATTGGAAGAAGAGTAGGGAGTCCTCCGCTGTGTCCTGGCTGGTATTTATCCCTCCACCAACGTCACTAAAAACCGGATTATCTGATCATTTATCTCATTGCTGTTTGTGGGAGCTTGCTGTGCACAAATTGGCTGCCGCATATCCTACATTGCAACAGTGACTGCACTTCCAAAGTATTTCATTGGCTGTGAAGAGCTTTGTGATGTCCTGAGGTGGTGAAAGATGCTCTCTGATCCATGTCCGTCCATAGCTGGTTGTTCTATTCCCCCTTCTCCCTTGACCCAGGATCACCAGGGTCAATGGCAGCCCCCACCCGCTGACCCAGCTCGGGTCGGCTAACTCTGAACAGACCCGGGTCCTCCCTGGTTAGCGTGGCTGAGTTTGTACAAGTGGGCAAGGCATTTACTCCCCTGAGCCATGGGGATAATGGGCAAAGGAGGGTTGGCGAGGCATGCCTGCGGCCGCCTTTGAACAACATATGAAGGATAGTTGTTTAACCTCCATTAAATTGTTGGCCGATTGCCGCACTAGCTGACCCTCTGTGGCATTGCTGATGGGTGACTGGGTGTTTGGAGCTGGTTGGGGATGTGTTCGACCCGGCCTGAGCCTTGAACCTCGCTGCTCAGGCACCGCCCCCCCCCCCCTTTGGAGCGGGATAGCGGAATGTAAGCCGGCAGGTCCCGTGGTCAGCTAGAGGCTAATTGCCGCAGGCACTTGTTGTGGAATGGCGGATGCTTGTAAGTCTGCGGTTACTGCCTGTGGCGAGTCCGGATCAGAGAAGCCAGCAGGAAATAGCTGGCTTCCTCACCCGTTAAAACTTTGCTTACTTTTGAAACTTTGCAATGTGACCGTCGCAGGCAGGATGTTTGTAATCTCGCCTGTCCATCTTTGCAGCAACGCAACTGGAGAGCAAGAAGCCTCTGATACTGACCGGCATGAAGCTCACAATTCAGGACAACAACAACAAGGTAACCAGCGTACTTAACCCTTCCAGTGCTGGGCGGTTTTGGCCCGTAGAGCTACATTTGGACAAAAAGCCGCTCTGCCCCTCGATACAGTTCCGCCCTTTCAACCCGATCACGTGCGATCCACACCTCGTCTCCATTTACCCGTCTTGGCTCCATGTCCCTCCATACCCTTACACAATAAAAACCTAGCGATCTCCGTCTTCAAACTCCAGTTGACCCCCCCCAGCATCCACAGCCTTTTGGGGGACGAGTTCCAGATTCCCACTAGTGTGGGAAAAAATGCTTCCTGACATCAGTCCTGGTGCCTTTGAAAGAGCTCTCCAATTAGTCCCACTCTCCGCTCGTTCCCCATAGTCCTGCAAATGTTTCCACTTCAAGTATTTATCCAGTTCCCCTTCGAAGGTTATGATTGAATCTGCTTTCAGGCAGCGCGTTCCCGATGATCATAACTCACTGTGTAAAACAAATTCTCCTCATCTCCTCTCTGGTTACTGGATGAGAGGGGATCTCATAGAAACATATAAAGTTCTGACGGGACTGGACAGGTTCGATGCAGGAAGAATGTTCCCGATGTTGGGGAAGTCCAGAACCAGGGGTCACAGTCTAAGGATAAGGGGTAAGCCATTTAGGACCGAGATGAGGAGAAACTGCTTCACTCAGAGAGTGGTGAACCTGTGGAATTCCCTGCCGCAGAGAGTTGTTGATGTCAGTTCATTGGATATATTCAAGAGGGAGTTAGATATGGCCCTTACGGCTAAAGGGATCAAGGGGTATGGAGAGAAAGCAGGAAAGGGGTACTGAGGTGAATGGTTAGCCATGATCTTATTGAATGGTGGTGCAAGCTCGAAGGGCCGAATGGCACCTATTTTCTATGTTTCGATGGAAACCGTTTTGTCCTTTCTATTCTATCAAAACCCCTCATGATTTTGAACACCTCCTATTAAATCTCCCCTTAACCTTCCCTGCTCTCAGGAGAACAACCGCAGATCGACATCACATCACTGAAGTCCCTTATCCCTGGTACCCTTCCAGTAAATCTCTGCTGCACCCTCTCCTGGCTGGAGAATTTTAGCTATGAGGAAAGATTAGATAAGGCTGGGTTTGTTTTCTTTGGAACAGAGGAGGCTGAGGGGAGACCGAAATAGACAGTTTCTTAACCGATAAGGGGTTATGGGGAGAGGGCAGGGAAGTGGATCAGATCAGCCATGATCTTAGTGAATGGAGGCTCGAGAGGCCGTATGGCCTACTCCTGCTCCTATTTCTTATGTTCATTATTGAGGTGTATAAAACTATGAGGGGCCTGGATAGAGTGGATCTATTTCCCTTAGAGAGGTCAACAACCAGGGGGCATAGATATAAAGTAATTGGGGGAAGGTTTAGAGGAGATTTGAGTGGCAATGTCTTCACCCAGAGGATGGTGGGGGTCTGGAACTCACTGCCTGAAAGGGTGGTAGAGGCAGAAACCCTCACCACATTTAAAAAGTACCTGGATGTGCACCTGAAGTGCCGTAACCTGCAGGGCTACAGACCAAGAGCTGGAAAGTGGGATTAGGCTGGGTAGCTCTTGGTCGGCCGGTACGGACACGATGGGCCGAAATGGCCGCCTCCTGTGCTTAAAAATTTCTCTGACTCTCTCCAAAACCTTGACATCTTTCCTGAAGTGCGGGGCCCAGAATGGGACACCCGACTCCAGCTGGGGCCCAACCGGTGATTTGCAAAGGATTGCGGACTGTCATCAGTGGCTTCCCCAGTAACTGAAGTCCCTCGCCCAGTGGATTGGCTCGAGTCCATCTCGCTCTGGCATTGCCCCACCCAGATCTGTGGCGATCGCAGCCAGTGGTACGTCACTGCTGCTTTAACGTCTGCCGCTTTCTCGATCCCCACTCCTCACTGCTGACTGTTCCGTTATCCAGTATACTCCCCCTCACCCCCCCCGTAGAATAACCCCCACCCAACCCCTCCACATTGTCACCTCCCTCCCCCCATTTTCAAAGCCCAGTGGTCGACAGTAAATTTGTCTCCTCCCCTCCATTCCCCACTTCCTGTTTTTTAAATAATTGGTTCACGGGATGTGGGTGTCGCTGGCAAGGCCGGCATTTACTGCCCAGAACTACTTGCCCGCGAGAAGGTAGCAGAGAGCTGCCGCTTTCAACCACGTGACTCCTGTCGAGGTTTTTTGGTACAACTGAGTGTCTCGCTGGGCCATTTCAGAGGACAGTTAAGAGCCAACCACATTGCTGTGGGTCTGGAGTCACATAGCGGCCAGACCGGGTAAGGGCGGCAGATTTCCTTCCCTAAAAGGACGTCAGTGAACCAGTTTGGGGTTTTTCCGACAATCCGGTAGTTTCATGGTTACCGTTACTGATTTGAATTTAAATTCCCCCCCAGCTGCCGTGGTGGGGTTTGAACCCGCAATCATTAATCCAGGCCTCTGGATTACTGGTGCAGTAATACAGCCGCTGTGCTACCGTTCGACGTCTCCCGTATAGAGGGCGGGACCCTCAGAGGCCCCGCCCACGCCGTGGGTTGCCGTGCTGACCCTCGTTCACCGCAGTATTCGCACGGGGTTTCCGAGCCGAGTGGGGAAAGTAATGCCTGTCTGTGTCTCGGCAGGTGAAGCGGATGGTGGCCCAGGTGATCAGTGCCATGGCCCACCACGATTACTTGGAGCTCGAGGGAGGGGAGGTGATGGTGGAGTTCATCATCCGGCAGTGCGCCCTGCCCTGCGAACCGGAGGTACGTACCCGCACCCGCCTTCCCCCCCGCCAAGAGGAAGGCTCTGCATTTCTCTAGCGCCTTTCGCCACCTCGGGGCCTCCCAATGCGCTTCACAGCCGAGGAAGCACGGTTTGAAGTGCGGTGGGTTGTTGTCATGTCGGAAATGCAGCTGCTGATTGCGCACAGCAAGCTCCGACAAACCGCCATGCAATAAATGACCAGCTATAATCTGCTTCTGATGGTGTTGCCAAGGGATCTTTTATGTCCAAGTGACGGGGCAGACGGGACCTCGGTTTAACCGCCGGTGCGGCGCTCCCTCGTGTGCTCCCCCTCCGCCGGTGCGGCGCTCCCTCTGTGCCGATTATAGGCTCGAGTCTCTGGAGTGGGACTCTAACCCATGACCACCTCGGAGGTGAGTGTGAGCCTTGTATGGTAAAGGAATGGGGTGGGGGGTTGCAATGTCCTGTGTGCAGGGATTTTCCCGGTGGGAAACACTGGGTAGTGAGTTGTTGTGATCTGGATCGCGCTGCCTGAAAGGGCGGTGGGAGCAGAGTCAGTAGGGACTTTCGAAAGGGAGTTGGATAAATACTTGGAAAGGAAAGAAATGGCAGGGTTTTGGGGGGAAAAGAGCAAGGGGAGCCGAATGGCGGCCTCCCGTGCTGGAGAATTGTAGAGATGGTGCAGAATGCAGGGGGAAGCACTGGGGGTGAGGTAGGTAAATCGGGAGGTGGTTGTGCTGGAATTCCTGTGCCGGTTCGGAGCTAGGCTGTAGTGAGGGCCAATCCGAGACAGGACACTGCGCGAGGGGAGCACGTGTCCGGGTTCCGGGGGGGGCGGGGGGAGGGCTTTTCCCCTGTACAAACAAGTGGCTCCATCTGGTGAACTGTTTACCCCGGAGCAGACGGGGAGCCCGAGCTGCCTGGGACTGGTGCCACACCAACCTGCGAGGTCACTGATTGGCTGTGCTCACTGACCTCGGGGGAGGGGGTGGAGGAGGCTGGTTGGCTGGGGCTCAAATTGTTCTCCGCTGCTCTTGTTCAAGACAGATTGGGGGCTCAAATCAACCCCCCCATCCCCCGCCCCGCCCCTGATCACCGTCCGGTGACGACAACAACAACCTGTATTTATATAGCACCTGTAACGTAGTAAAACGTCCAAAGGCGCTTCACAGGACTATTATGAGAGCCACTTCACAGGACTATTATGAGAGCCACATTAATTAGCACAGGGGCTTTTTAAGTAGCATCTTGAAGGAGGAAAGTGGGGTAGAGAGGCGGAGAGGTTTAGGCAGGGAGTTCCAGAGCTTGGGGCCCAGGCAGCTGAAGGCACGGCCACCGATGGTCGAGGGATTATAATCAGGGATGCTCAGGAGGGCAGAATTAGAGGGGCGCAGACATCACGAGGTGGAGGGGGAGGTTGTGGGGCTGGAGGAGATTAGAGATAGGGAGGGGCGAGGGCCATGGAGGGGCAAATCTCCCATACCTCGGGAGCCTCTTGTCAACAGGGGCAGACATTGATGCAGAGATTCAGCATCGCCTCCAGTGCACCAGCAGAGCCTTCGGCCATCTGAGGAAAAGAGTGTTTGAAGACCAGGCCCTCAAATCTACCACCAAAGCTCATGGTATACAGGGCTGTAGTAATACCCGCCCTCCTGTATGGATCTTGGGCATGGACAATGTACAGAAGGCACCTCAAGTCGCTGGAGATATATCACCAACGATGTCTCCGCACGATCCTGCAAATCCCCTGGGAGGACAGGCGCATCAACATCAGTGTCCTCGACCAGGCCAACATCCCCAGCATTGAAGCACTGACCACACTCGATCAGCTTCGCTGGGCAGGCCACATAGTTCACATGCCAGATATGAGACTCCCGAAGCAAATGCTTTATGCGGAGCTCCTTCAGGGTAAACAAGCCAAAGGAGGACAGCGGAAATGTTATAAGGACACCCTCAAAGTCTCCCTGGTAAAGTGCAACATCACCACTGACACCTGGGAGACCCTGGCCGCTGACCGCCCGAGGTGGAGAAAGTCCATCCGGGAGGGCGTTGAGCTCTTCGAGTCTCAACGCAAAGTGCATGAAGAGGCCAAGCGGAAGGAGCGCGCGGCAAACCAGCCCCACTCTGACCCCTTCCCCTGACGAATGTCTGTGCCACCTGTAACCGGGTCTATGGCCCTCGCATTGGACTGTTCAGCCATCAAAGAACTTACTTTGGGAGTGGAAGCAAGTCTTCCTCGATTCCGAGGGACTGCCGATGAGATGAGAAACAAGGATGAGAATTTTGAAATCGAGGCGTTGCTTAACCGGGAGCCAATGTCGGTCAGCGAGCACGGGGTGATGGATGAGTGGGATTGGTGCGAGTTAGGACAGGGGCAGCCGAGTTTTGGATGAATGCAAGTTTACGTAGGGTGGAATGTGGGAGACCAGCCAGGAGTGAGTTGGAGTAGTCCAGTCAAGAGGTAGCACAGGCATGGATGAGGGTTTCGGCAGCGGATGAGCTGAGGCAGGGGCGGAGACGGGCGATGTTACGGAGGTGGAAATAGGCGGTCTTAGTTATGCCGAGGATATGTGGTCGAAAGCTCATTTCCGGGTCCAATATGACGCCAAAGTTGCGAACAGTGTGGTTCAGCCCCAGACAGGAGTTGGGGAGAGGGATGGAGTCGGGGGCTAGGGACCGGAGTTCCAGACCGAGTGAGTGAGTGCTGGGTCTGGGTCAGGTGTCGGACCCTGCCCCTCATCCTGCTCCTCAAACCCCCACCACAGGTGCAAGGTGATGAATGTGCGCGGAGTTTTATTTTGGCTGGCGGCGTTGGGTGTACTAATCGGAGGCCTGCTTGCCTTTAACAGACCCCCAAGCCCCGTAGCTACGACCCAGACGAAGTTACGGACGAGAACCTGAGGAGCATGTGCGACAACATCCTCAACCTGCTAACCACCACCGTAAGGAAGATGGAGGAGGTAAGCGACCGGCGTGCTTCCAGCACTTGCTGTCTGTCAAAGGCCTGCATTTCTATAGCGCCTTTCATCACCTCGACGCCCCAAAGCGCTTTACAGCCAATGAAGTACTACTGAACCGTAGTCACTGACGTAATGTGGGAAACGCGGCAGGCAAATTCCGCACAGCAAGATCCCACAAGTGGCAATGTGATAATTGACAGCTAATCTGGTGGTGTCAATTGAGGCATAAATGCATTCCAGGACACCGTGGAGAACCATAGCGGCCATGGGATCTTTTACCTCAACCTGTCAGGGCGGGCAGGGTCACCGGTCATCCGAAAGGCAGCAGCTGCGACAGTGCAGCACCCCCTCAGTGCTGCCCCTCCCACAGTGCGGCGCTCCCTCAGCAGTGCGCTGGGAGTGTCGTGCTGGATTATACGCTCAAGTCTCGAGCGGGAATTGAGCCGATGACCACCTGACTCCGGCTAACACTAAGCTGGTCCCTCCCCCCCCCCCCCACCACCCCATCCCATGGACTGAGCTCTGCAGAGCTCACTGAGCCTTGTCTTAACTCCGCACTGAACCTTTTTTGTGCTCAGGTTCTGTGGCCGTTCCTGCTGGAGTTTGTGATCCCTGCGCAGTACCTGAACGCCCTCGCTCCCATCTGTCGCAGTCTGGCGTATTTGGGAGCAAAGAAACAGCAGGCCAACAGCAAGGGGTTCGTGCTCAACTACGAGGAGAGAGGTTCGTGCATTCGGGGTTGTAGCGGGAGGTGCTATTGTAGTCTTCAATTATGTTCACCCATTATCCACTGGCAACTGAATTCCTTACCTGCTCCAGGACAGTGTAAGAGGGAGTTTTACTCTGTATCTAACCCCCTATACCTGCCCTGGGAGTGTTTGATGGGACAGTGTAGAGGGAGCTTTACTCTGTATCTAACCCGTGCTGTATCTGCCCTGGGAGTGTTTGATGGGACAGTGTAGAGGGAGCTTTACTCTGTATCTAACCCCCTGTACCTGCCCTGGGAGTGTTTGATGGGACAGTGTAGAGGGAGCTTTACTCTGTATCTAACCCGTGCTGTATCTGCCCTGGGAGTGTTTGATGGGACAGTGTAGAGGCAGCTTTACTCTCTATCTAATCCGTACTGTACCCGCCCTGGGAGTGTTGGATGATGAGGTGGGATAATTTCCAGAGTACCCTCCGATGAACATGCAAACTTTAGAAAATACTGGTGAATAAAGGCCAGGGTTTGTTTGAGAGTACTCTCTGATGTAAATTGACGGGCGGAGATGATTGTGCTCAACTGGAGTGTCGCGGAATTGATGCCAAGTGAATGGTGTCTCCTTGTGTGGAGTGTTGTGGTGCTATAACGCTTTGCTGAACTAGCTGGAGGGGGATTAGAACGAAGACAAACTGTCTGCACTGAGAAATGGTGAAATGCTCCAGTTTTAATGTTGTTTTGTTTCCTCCAACTGTAGATGTGCCCAGACCTCACGCCCTGCTGACCCGGTTGCTGGTGAGTTACCCTCTGTCGATGTGTGTGTGTGTGGGGGGCTCCCTCCCTCCTGCCGTTACCCCGGTAACCCGAGCTCTCCGCGGTATTGCCTTCGGGTGGGGGTAGGGGGTGTGGTGCTCCCCATGGTTGAATGTCCTCTATCACTGGCGTGTGGCTGGTTGGGCAGGGAATGAAGCCGAGTGCGACTAAACCAGAGTGTGCAAAGTGGGGGTTATTGGGACTGCAACCTGCAGAATGGGGGAAACCCCTCTCTGTCGATGAAGAAAGACTTGCCTTTATATCACCATCTTGGGGACAGCCCAGTGATGTACTCTGTGTGTGGTCGTGTTTTAATGTCTAGCTCGCCCCATGTCCCCGTCTCGCTTGCGCTCGGGCTCCGCCCCCATCCCTCGGGCTCCGCCCCCATCTCGCGGCCCGCCCCTCCCCCCCTCGGGCTCCGCCCCCATCTCGCGGCCCGCCCCTCCCCCCCTCGGGCTCCGCCCCCATCTCGCGGCCCGCCCCTCCCCCCCTCGGGCTCCGCCCCCATCTCGCGGCCCGCCCCTCCCCCCTCGGGCTCCGCCCCCATCTCGCGGCCTGCCCCTCCCCCCTCGGGCTCCGCCCCCATCTCGCGGCCCGCCCCTCCCCCCCTCGGGCTCCGCCCCCATCTCGCGGCCCGCCCCTCCCCCCCTCGGGCTCCGCCCCATCTCGCGGCCCGCCCCTCCCCCTCAGGCTCCGCACCCCCTCGGGCTCGCGCCCTGTCCCGCCGGACACTCTAACCAGCCCGACCTTTTCCCAGTGTGCGCCGTGTGTGTTAATGTGGCAGTCTCTACGATGCTCTAACTCTGCCTTCCCCCAGGTCGTGTCTTCGTTCCCGTACCGGGGGAGGGGCCGAGGCGTCCCCGCGCTGAGGTTACTGCAGGTCGCGGCCCCCATCATCCACCCTATGGTGGTGGGAATCTGGGAGGAGGAGCTGCCCTTGCTCATTCAGCACCTGGAAGGTACACAAGCCGACAGCGCTGCCGCAGACACGTGAGAGGGTGGGGGAGAGAAATCAACAAATAATGGAACTCTTAGTCTAACGTCAGCTGTGGGGGAGGGACCAGAGTCTGCCTCGCTTTCTAGAAAAACCACCGGCACTTGGGGGAGGTGCTGAAGGGCGGGCCGAGGGGGGGGGGGGTGTGGGACTGGGGGCGGGCCGAGGGGGGGGTGTGGGACTGGGGGCGGGCCGAGGGAGGGTGTTGCACTGGGACTGGGGGTGGGCCGAGGGGGTGGGTGTGGGACTGGGGGTGGGCCGAGGGGCTGTGGGGGGGGGGGGGGGGGGGAAGAGCACATACAGGAGTACCATCCTCCCCTGCAGGCCAGGCGCTGTGTGTTTTCCCAGGGCATGATCTAGGCAGGCAGTTCAGTGGGGCACTGGGGGTACTGAAGTCACCAGTTCATGATGGATCAACTGGATAGTTGGCAGCAGAACCCGAGGGGAAAGGAGGAGAATTTCTTTACGCAGCGAGTTGTTGTGCTATGGAATGTCTGAAAGGGCAGGTTCAACTTTCGAAAGGGAATTGGATAAATAGTTAATGGGGTAAAATCTACAATTGTGAAGGGGTGCAGGAACAGAGACCCAGGGGTATATGTGCACAAATCGCTGAAAGTGGCGTGGCAGGGCAGGTTGAGAGAGCAGTTTATAAAGCTTACGGGATCCTGGGCTTCACAAATAGAGGCATAGAGTACAAAGTAAGGAAGTTAAGATGGACCTTTATAAATCACTGGTTCGGCCTCAACTGGGGTAGTGTGTCCAATTCTGGGCACCGCACTTTAGGCAGGATGTGAAGGCCTTAGAGAGGGTGCAGAAAAGATTTACGAGAATGATTCCAGGGATGAGTGACTTCAGTTACATGGATAGACTGGAGAAGCTGGGATTGTTCTCCTTGGAGCAGAGAAGGTTGAGAGCAGATTTGATCGAGGTGTTCAAACTCATGAGGGGTCTGGACAGGGTAGATAGGGAGAGACTGTTCCCATTGGTGGAAGGGTCGGGAACCAGAGGACACAGATTTAAGGTGATTGGCAAAAGAACCAAAGGCGACATGAGGCAAAACATTTTTACATAGCGAGAATTCAGGAGAAATGTCTTTACCCAGAGAGTGGTGGGAATGTGGAACTCGCTACCACAGGGAGTGGTTGAGGAGGAAGAGCAGAGGTGCATTTAAGGGGAAGCTGGATATAAACATGAGGGAAAGAGAAAGGCAGAGACGAGGGTGCTGGTATGGTGGGAGCAAGCAGAGACAATGGCCTGCTTCTGTGCTGTAAATACTGTGCTACTGAGCGACAGGGCAGTTAGGGGTCAACCGCGTCAGTGTGGGACTGGGGTCACGTGGAGGCCCGTCCTCACACATGTAAGGACGGCAAGCTACCTTCCCTAAAGGGACCTCGGTGAATGAGTTGGGGTTTTTTTTTTTACAGCTTGATGGTTGTTCTCACTGATGTCTGCCTTTTTATTTCCCGATTTCTTTAACCGAATTGAAATTCTGAGTGGCCTGGTGGGATTTGAACTCATGATCTCCGGATTACCGGTCCTGTAACATATAACCACTGCATCCAGCATGCATTGAAACACGCAGGTGTAATATAATACGCGATCACACATGCACATACAGCAGCTTTGCATGTGAATAAAGCAGATCACAGGACAACGTTGCCCAGGCTTGCAAGAGCCGCCTGGAGAGGACCCCCATGTTTGGTGGGTGCCCTGGGGGGGGGGAGGGGTCTGAATTCAAGAGGTTCATGACACACAACCCTCTCCGTCTGTCTCCGTCTGTCTGATGGTCTTTACAGTTCCCATGACCCGCTGAGGGGCTCTAGTGGCCGCAGCCTGACACTGCAGCCTCCCTGTTCAGAGTCTTGTTGAGTGCGATCATCATCGTCATAGGCAGTCCCTCGGAATCGAGGAAGACTTGCTTTCGCTCAACATGAGTCCTTAGGTAGGTGGCTGTACAGTCCAATACGAGAGCCACAGTCTCGGTCACAGGTGGGACAGATAGTCGTTGAGGGAAGGGGAGAGTGGGACAGGTTTGCCGCACGCTCCTTCCGCTGCCTGAGCTTGATTTCTGCATGCTCTCGGCGACGAGACTCGAGGAGCTCAGCGCCCTCCCGGATGCACTTCCTCCACTTAGGGCGGTCTTTGGCCAGGGACCCCCAGGTGTCAGTGGGGATGTTGCACTTTATCAGGGAGGCTTTGAGGGTGTCCTTGTAACGTTTCCTCTGCCCACCTTTGGCTCGTTTGCCGTGAAGGAGCTCCGATTAGAGCGATTGCTTTGGGAGTCTCATGTCTGGCATGCGGACAATGTGGCCTGCCCAGCGGAGCTGATCACATGTGGTCAGTGCTTCGATGCTGGGGATGTTGGCCTGGTCGAGGACGCTAATGTTGGTGCATCTGTCCTCCCAGGGGATTTGCAGGATCTTGCGGAGACATCGTTGGTGGTATTTCTTCAGCGACTTGAGGTGTCTACTGTACATGGTCCATGTCTCTGAGCCATACAGGAGGGCGGGTATTACTACAGCCCTGTAGGCCATGAGCTTGGTGGCAGTTTTGAGGGCCTGGTCTTCCATTTTTAAAAAAGGGGACAAGTCCGACTGTGACAACTACAGAGGAATCTCCCTGTTATCAGCCACTGGGAAAGTCATCGCTAGAGTCCTCCTCAACCGTCTTCTCCCTGTGGCCGAGGAGCTCCTCCCGGAATCACAGAGCGGATTTCGTCCCCAAGGAGCACAACAGACATGATTTTTGCAGCACACATCCGGACCAGGGTCAAGCAGGGCTCCGTCATCGCCCCAACCCTCGTCTCAATCTTCCTCGCTGCAATGATCCACCTCACAGTCAACAAGCTCCCCCGCTGGAGTGGAACTAAACTACAGAACCAGTGGAAACCTATTTAACCTTCGCCAGGTCCAAGACCACCCCAACCTCTGTCGTCGAGCTACAGTACGCGGACGACGCCTGCGTCTGCGCACACAGAGGCTGAACTCCAGGATATAGTCGACGTATTTACTGAGGTGTACAAAAGCATGGGCCTTATGCTAAACATTCGTAAGACAAAGATCCTCCACCAGCCTGTCCTCATCGCACAGCACTGCCCCCCCCAGTCATCAAGATCCACGGCGTGGCCCTGGACAACGTGGACCATTTCCCATAACTCGCCAGCCTATTATCAACAAGAGCAGAGATTGACGATGAGATTCAACACCGCCTCCAGTGCACCAGTGCAGCCTCGGCCGTCTGAGGAAAAGAGTGTTTTGAGTGCGATAGAAATCCATTCAAAAATGCGCCATCGAACTTTGCAGTGTAGGGGAAGGGCAGAACAGACACCGAGCTGTGGCGAGAAAGGGGGCGGGGGGGGGGTAAGGGTGTTTAGGTGGTAGGAACGGGAGGAGGCCGTTCAGCCCCTCGAGCCTGTTCTACCATTCAATGAGATCAGGACTGATCAGTGACTGAAATCCATCCTCCAACTGTGGCTCCTTAACCTCGTACCCGAGCCGAGCAAACTCCAATTTAACATCGTTAATTGAGCTGCCATCTTTTGGGGGAGAGTTCCACCCTTTGAGTGAAGGACTGTTTCCTAACCTCTCCCCTGAATGGCCTGCCTCTGATCTTAAGGTTCTGTTCCCTGGTCCGAGACTGCTCCCGACAATTCCTTTCAAAATCCTAAACACCTCGATCAAATCGGCCATTAACCGTCGATATTCCAGAAAACGCCAGCCAGTTTGTGTCTCCTTACATGGAGCATCTGAAGAAGCGGGAGAGATGGGGATTGTATTTGGGAGAGGGGCGCAGAGAGTGGGAAGTGCGATCGAGTGGGCCACTGCTCGAGGTAAGTGAGCTCGGGTCCGAGAGCACTGAGGAAAGGGGGGGACTGAATTGTAGAATACTTACCGTTCCTCATCAGTGTCCCCTCGCCCCTTAGGCAGTGACCCGGCACCGACCCCTGACCCCCAGCACCATCCCCCAACCCCCTCCCCCTCCCCCGGCACCGACTCCCACCCAGACAATGACCCCTCCCCCGGCACTGAACCCTGAACCCCCCCTCCCCCAGGCCCCCCCACCAAAACAATGACCCCGCCCTCCCCCGGCACTGACCCGTGGCCCCCACTCAAACAATGACCCCACTCCCAGCACTGACCCCTGACCCCACACCCAGCACCGACCTCTGACCCCCACCCAGACAATGACCCCTACACCGACCTCCGACCCCCACCCAGACAATGACCCCCCCCCAACCCAAACAATGAAACAATGACCCCTCACTCCCCCAGCAGTGACCCCGGCACCGACCCCTGACCTCCCAGACAATGAACTTTGAGAGGCACCGCCGCCCCTCCTCCCAATAATGGATCCACTCCCAGCACCGGCCCCCGCCCCCCTCACCCAGACAATGACCTTTCCCCGGGCACCTAAACCCCCCCCCCCCCCAACCTCCCCCGGCACTGACCCCAACACCGACCCCCACCCAAACAATGACCTCTCCCCTCACCCACAAACAGACTCTAGCCCGTACACCCCCCCACCATCTGCCAATGATGCCCAGCTGGATCGCTGACACTTGCTGACAGGTGTTTGTTTGTTTTGCAGAGAACTGCGAGGACTCCTTGCCCCAGCGCCAGTGGGAGGACAAACTGCTGCTGGTGAGTCAGCGCTCCCCACACACTCATCCCGACAGGCATCCCGCATCCCGGGGGGATAGAGACCGCAGCTTCGGCGGGGGGGAGGGGAGGTGTCTGTCTCTGCAGTAGGGTGTCGTTGCCCCACTCTCTGCGCCCCCCCCCCCCCACTCTCTCTGCCCGCCCCCCCCCGCTCGCTCTCTGCCCGCCCCCCCCGCTCGCTCTCTGCCCGCCCCCCCCGCTCGCTCGCTCTCTGCCCGCCCCCCCGCTCGCTCGCTCTCTGCCCGCCCCCCCGCTCGCTCGCTCTCTGCCCGCCCCCCCCACTCTCTTTGCCCCCCCCCACTCTCTTTGCCCCCCCCCACTCTCTTTGCCCCCCCCACTCTCTTTGCCCCCCCCACTCTCTTTGCCCCCCCACTCTCTTTGCCCCCCCCACTCTCTTTGCCCCCCCCACTCTCTTTGCCCCCCCACTCTCTTTGCCCCCCCCACTCTCTTTGCCCCCCCACTCTCTTTGCCCCCCCCACTCTCTTTGCCCCCCCACTCTCTTTGCCCCCCCCACTCTCTTTGCCCCCCCCACTCTCTCTTTGCCCCCCCCACTCTCTCTTTGCCCCCCCCACTCTCTCTTTGCCCCCCCACTCTCTCTTTGCCCCCCCCACTCTCTCTTTGCCCCCCCCACTCTCTCTTTGCCCCCCCCACTCTCTCTTTGCCCCCCCACTCTCTCTTTGCCCCCCCACTCTCTCTTTGCCCCCCCCACTCTCTCTTTGCCCCCCCCACTCTCTCTTTGCCCCCCCCACTCTCTCTTTGCCCCCCCACTCTCTCTTTGCCCCCCCACTCTCTCTTTGCCCCCCCACTCTCTCTTTGCCCCCCCCACTCTCTCTTTGCCCCCCCACTCTCTCTTTGCCCCCCCACTCTCTCTTTGCCCCCCCACTCTCTCTTTGCCCCCCCACTCTCTCTTTGCCCCCCCCCACTCTCTCTTGCCCCCCCCACTCTCTCTTTGCCCCCCCCACTCTCTCTTTGCCCCCCCACTCTCTCTTTGCCCCCCCCACTCTCTCTTTGCCCCCCCCCACTCTCTCTTTGCCCCCCCCACTCTCTCTTTGCCCCCCCCACTCTCTCTTTGCCCCCCCCACTCTCTCTTTGCCCCCCCCACTCTCTCTTTGCCCCCCCACTCTCTCTTTGCCCCCCCCACTCTCTCTTTGCCCCCCCCCACTCTCTCTTTGCCCCCCCACTCTCTCTTTGCCCCCCCACTCTCTCTTTGCCCCCCCCACTCTCTCTTTGCCCCCCCCACTCTCTCTTTGCCCCCCCCACTCTCTCTTTGCCCCCCCCACTCTCTCTTTTGCCCCCCCACTCTCTCTTTGCCCCCCCACTCTCTCTTTGCCCCCCCACTCTCTCTTTGCCCCCCCCACTCTCTCTTGCCCCCCCCACTCTCTCTTTGCCCCCCCCCACTCTCTCTTTGCCCCCCCCACTCTCTCTTTGCCCCCCCCACTCTCTCTTTGCCCCCCCCACTCTCTCTTTGCCCCCCCCACTCTCTCTTTGCCCCCCCCACTCTCTCTTTGCCCCCCCACTCTCTCTTTGCCCCCCCCACTCTCTCTTTGCCCCCCCCACTCTCTCTTTGCCCCCCCACTCTCTCTTTGCCCCCCCCACTCTCTCTTTGCCCCCCCCACTCTCTCTTTGCCCCCCCCACTCTCTCTTTGCCCCCCCCACTCTCTCTTTGCCCCCCCCACTCTCTCTTTGCCCCCCCCATTCTCTCTTTGCCCCCCCCACTCTCTCTTTGCCCCCCCCCACTCTCTCTTTGCCCCCCCCACTCTCTCTTTGCCCCCCCCCACTCTCTCTTTGCCCCCCCCACTCTCTCTTTGCCCCCCCCACTCTCTCTTTGCCCCCCCCACTCTCTCTTTGCCCCCCCCACTCTCTCTTTGCCCCCCCCACTCTCTCTTTGCCCCCCCCACTCTCTCTTTGCCCCCCCCACTCTCTCTTTGCCCCCCCCACTCTCTCTTTGCCCCCCCACTCTCTCTTTGCCCCCCCCACTCTCTCTTTGCCCCCCCCACTCTCTCTTTGCCCCCCCACTCTCTCTTTGCCCCCCCCACTCTCTCTTTGCCCCCCCCACTCTCTCTTTTGCCCCCCCACTCTCTCTTTGCCCCCCCCACTCTCTCTTTGCCCCCCCCACTCTCTCTTTGCCCCCCCCACTCTCTCTTTGCCCCCCCCCACTCTCTCTTTGCCCCCCCCACTCTCTCTTTGCCCCCCCCACTCTCTCTTTGCCCCCCCCACTCTCTCTTTGCCCCCCCCACTCTCTCTTTGCCCCCCCCACTCTCTCTTTGCCCCCCCACTCTCTCTTTGCCCCCCCCCACTCTCTCTTTGCCCCCCCCACTCTCTCTTTGCCCCCCCCACTCTCTCTTTGCCCCCCCCACTCTCTCTTTGCCCCCCCCACTCTCTCTTTGCCCCCCCCACTCTCTCTTTGCCCCCCCACTCTCTCTTTGCCCCCCCCACTCTCTCTTTGCCCCCCCCACTCTCTCTTTGCCCCCCCCACTCTCTCTTTGCCCCCCCCACTCTCTCTTTGCCCCCCCCCACTCTCTCTTGCCCCCCCCCACTCTCTCTTTGCCCCCCCCCACTCTCTCTTTGCCCCCCCCACTCTCTCTTTGCCCCCCCCACTCTCTCTTTGCCCCCCCCACTCTCTCTTTGCCCCCCCCACTCTCTCTTTGCCCCCCCCACTCTCTCTTTGCCCCCCCCCACTCTCTCTTTGCCCCCCCCACTCTCTCTTTGCCCCCCCCACTCTCTCTTTGCCCCCCCACTCTCTCTTTGCCCCCCCCACTCTCTCTTTGCCCCCCCCACTCTCTCTTTGCCCCCCCCACTTTCTCTTTGCCCCCCCCCACTCTCTCTTTGCCCCCCCCACTCTCTCTTTGCCCCCCCCACTCTCTCTTTGCCCCCCCCACTCTCTCTTTGCCCCCCCCACTCTCTCTTTGCCCCCCCCACTCTCTCTTGCCCCCCCCACTCTCTCTTTGCCCCCCCCACTCTCTCTCTTTGCCCCCCCCCACTCTCTCTTTGCCCCCCCCACTCTCTCTTTGCCCCCCCCCACTCTCTCTTTGCCCCCCCACTCTCTCTTTGCCCCCCCCACTCTCTCTTTGCCCCCCCCACTCTCTCTTTGCCCCCCCCACTCTCTCTTTGCCCCCCCCACTCTCTCTTTGCCCCCCCCACTCTCTCTTTGCCCCCCCCACTCTCTCTTTGCCCCCCCCACTCTCTCTTTGCCCCCCCCCACTCTCTCTTTGCCCCCCCCACTCTCTCTTTGCCCCCCCCACTCTCTCTTTGCCCCCGGGTTCGACCCCCACCCAAGTCTGTTGATCATGTGACTGCTGTGACCCCCTACAGCTGCTATCCAAGAGCCTGGAGGCCGTGACGCCCACAGATGAGCCGTGGGTCAGTCAGCTGAGTGAGGAGATGACCAAACATCTCAACCATTGTAACAACCACCCCCAGGAGAAGGTGAGCCCTGGGGGTTAGAGACTGGGTGGGTGTCTATGGGGGAGGGGGGGGGGAGAGAATTACTGGGTGGGTGTCTATGGGGGGGGGAGTTACCACGTGGGTGTCTATGGGAGGGGGGGGTTACCACGTGGGTGTCTATGGGAGTGGGTGGGGGGGGGAGTTACCACGTGGGTGTCTATGGGAGTGGGTGGGGGGGGGAGTTACCACGTGGGTGTCTATGGGAGTGGGTGGGGGGGGGGGAGTTACCCAAGTGGTGTGTCTATGGGAGTGGGTGGGGGGGGAGA